>NW_006408749.1:4856359-4859421 GCF_000296735.1 Chrysochloris asiatica
ATATATATATATATATATATATATAGCAATTCAGTCATGGATCTACCTATGAAATAATTCATCAGACACTTGGGTTTTGAAAAGTTTGTGTGAGATGGGTACTGAAACTACTAATGGAAGATCATTAACAGAATGTTTGGACATCTGTGAACAAAATTTGGACCAAAAATGGATGGAAGGTAAAAGTTTCTTTAAAAAAAATTATTGAATCTCTGAGGAAGGGGCTTGATAGTAGATAGGGAAGAGGTGGAGTGAAGCCAGCCATCAGCAATACCACAGAATACCAGGTGAAGAGGGTTGTTCAGGGCACAGCTCCAAAACTTTGAACCACATAGGTACAAATATTTAAAACGTTTGAAGGCTTATAGCTAGTGGAACTTGTAGTGGAAGTAAGGAATCACTTATTTTTTAATCTGCTGGGCTTGGAGGCCCAGAGCCGAAAATTTGGGAGAGACTAAATGGAAAGACCAAGCAGGGGAGCAGACCCACCACGGCATAACACTGGGAAATTCTCAGAACAAATGTGAACAATGCACTTTGTCGGTTTTGCTTTGCTCTGATTTTTCTTTCCTTTCTTTTATTTTTTTTCTTTTTGGTATCTGTTCATTGGCCCCCCCAGTGTTTGTGCCCATCCATTCTGGTGACTAGAGGGGGAGCCTGAGTGAGTGGACACCCTCCACCTCCACCACTGGTGGATTCTTCTCCATGCATGCGCACAGATACTCTCAGCCCAAGAGCTAGCCCTGAACAGTTTTTTTAAAATACCGATGAAGCCAGAACAAAGGGTGTGTAGAGGGAAAGAGAGTTTAAAACAAAACAGGATGAAAATTAAATTAAATCCTGACATACACCATAACAACCATTGTGAAATTTATCAGGTGGCTTTGAAGGCAAGAAGTTGAAAAAGGATATTAAAGTCATACTCATATTAAGCTACAGATTTTTTTTTTCTTCTCTCCCTCCTCTCCCTTTTCTGTGATTATAGACTACAATATCCAATCTAGTTTTTATTTGTTTTTGTTTTTGTTTTGGTTATTGTATTTGTTTTTCATTTTGCTTTTGCTTTTTGGTTTTTTGAAGAAAATTTCTCTAACATCCTGAAAAATGAAAAGATAAATATTCAAGAAGCTTAACGAACCCCAGGAAAGATAGACCCCAAAAGAAAATCACCAAGACATATCATAATCAAGCTTTCCAAAATTGAAGTTAAGGACAGAATCCTGAAAGCAGCTAGGGAAAAGAGAAGTGTTACATACAAAGGCAAGCAAGTCAGATTAAGCTCAAATATTTGAGCAGAAACCATGCAAGAAAGAAGGCAATGGGGAGACATATATAAAACCCTGAAAGAAAAAAAAAAAAAAAAACTAAACAAAAACTGCCAACCAAGAATCCTTTATCCAGCAAAGGTATGAATCAAATAGGATGGTGTAATTAAAACATTCCAGAATAAACAGAAGCTAAGGGATTTTGCCAAAGCCAACCCTGAGATACAAAATATCCTGAAGGGAGGTCTGTGGACTGAGAACCAACAAGAACAGACAACAATCAGAGATTAACATACGTGGTTGCACCTCCCAAACTAAAGTGACAGAAGGAAGAGTCAGAAACAGAACAAAACTATAAGAATAAACTCAGAGAATCTGGGAGGTCAAAACAATTACAATGTAATTGTTATGATCAAAACAATTACAATGCAAAAGAAGATAAACACGTAGGAACAGAAATCCAGATGGTGAGAAGGTCAGGTAGATTATAGGATAAAATAGACTGCACTAAATGGAGGGAATAGTTAATGGAATACAAGGTAACCTTAAAGAAAATTAACACTACACCACATAAAAGAAAATGAAAATCCAAGAAGAACATGGAAATATTAAAACTATGAAGAAACTCACAAGAAATAACACAAAAAGCATGAGCTCATCAAAGGAAGACACACAGAACAAAGAAAGCAGCAACACCACAAAAAATAAACTTAATGGCAGCAATACATCCATACCTATTGATAATTACTCTGAATGTGAACGGATTAAATGCACCAGTTAAGAGATGGATGGTAGAAGAATGGAAAAGAAAACAAGATCCTTCAATATGATGTCTGCAAGAGACACAGCTGACACATATAGACAAAAAGAAATTAAAAGTCAAAAGATGGGAAAAAAAAAATACCAAGCTAACTTTAATCAAAAATGAAAAGGAGTGGCAGTACTAATCTCTGATAAAATAAAGTTTAAGGCAAAAACCAGCATAATAAAGATTGACATTATCTCATGATTAAAGGGACAATTGAACAAGATGACATAAGCATAATAAATATTTATGCTCCCAATGAAAGAGCTCCAAAATATATAAAGCAAACTCTAATCGATTTGAAGAAAGAAATAGACTAATCTATAATAATCATGGGTGATTTTAATACACTGGTTTCAAAAATGGATAGAACAACCAGAAAGAAACTTGACAAAGACATAGAAGAACTTAAAAACACAATCAGACAACTGGACCTCATACATGTGTTCAGAGCATTCAACCCAACAACAGCACAATACACATTATTTTCCAGTACACATGGAACATTCTCCAGAATAGACCATGCCTTAGGCCACAAAACAAACCTCCATAAATTTACAAATATCAAAATACTACAAGCATCTTCTCAGACCACAATGCTATTAAATTAGAAATCAACAATAGGAAGAGCAAGGAAATAAAGTCAAATACATAAAAATTGAATAACACCATGCTGAAAAGTGACTACATAATAGAAGAAATTAAACATGAACTCACAATGTTCCTGGAAATAAATGAGAAACAAAAATGAGAACTTCTCCAAGGAGGAGATCCGGGCAGCCAACAAACATATGAAGAAATGTTCACAATCACTAGTCATTAGAGAGATGCAAATCAAAACAACTTGAGATATCATTTCACACCAGCAATAACAACAAAGATCACAAAAGTAGAGGACAATAAATGCTGGCATGGATGTGGAGACACTGGGACACTCCTGCATTGCTGGTGAGATTACAAAATGATCCTATCTCTCTGGAAAGCAATATGGC
>NW_006408749.1:4859547-4876619 GCF_000296735.1 Chrysochloris asiatica
GAAGAATGGATAAACAAACTGTGGTACATACACACAATGGAATATTATGCTACCTTTAAGAACAACAAGAAAGCTATAAGCTACCACATAACATGAATGAACCTTGAGGACATTATGTTGAGTGAAATCAGTTAGTCACAAAAGGAGAAACAGTGCATAGGACCACTATTGTAAAAGATTAAGAAAATGAACCCATACTAAAGCAGGGGGTGGGGGATTCTTTGCTGGTTACCAGGATCTGGAGGGTGGGGTGAGGGGATGGGGAAGAAGGTGGAGCACAGGGTAGGGAATAGACACAAGATAGTCTGGGTGCTGGGGAGGGGGGCAATACACAAGAAGGGGAAGGGGAATGGAAAAACAAGGCTGATGGGAAAACAATTAGACAGGTTTGCATGGGATAAGTGGGACAGAGGTAAATATTTATACACAACCTTGGAACAACAGGGGTCCGGGACACACGGATTGTGACATGGTTGGAATGGGCAAAAGGGCAGAAATAATGTTAAGATGGTTGGCTGTCTTCTGAAAAAAAAAAAAAAATGCAAATTGATAAGGAAACTAGTACTATCCTTAGGATCAACTGTTTAAACTAAGACATATTCCCAGCAGGGCTTTTATCTGTGCTTCAGGGAGTAGAAATGGCAGCCTCTCAGGGCTACTGACTGGAACTGGAGTGAATTGGGATGCAAAAATTAGTGAAAGAGATGTGGAAGAATCTTCACCTGTGAGCACTAGCTAGATTTTCAGAGTTTCTTGTTCGCCCCTCCCCACAATGCTTTTCATAGACTTTTTTTTTTTTAAGGAAAATCACAGCATAAACCTATAGAAACAGAACTATGTGCATCATTTCATGTTGTTTTCTCCTTTACACCTGATATCTCTAAAATAGCTTGATTGTGGAATGGCTAGCTTAATTATAAAACCTTTTCTTTATTACTGTTTATCTTGATTTTTTTAAAAATAGAAGGAGTAGAACAAATGTAACTGTTTGTGGCTACAACCGACCCTAAAATAAAGGTTATTTAACTTCTGAAAAAAAAAAAAAGAAAGGTAAGGATGATCCAGGGAGAAGAGCACAGGAGGGGTCTGGGACCCTATTCAGAGAAGCAGCAACACCAAAGATGGGGGCAGACATGAGGACATGGAGAGAGGGAGCATCTGAGGACTGAGGACTCCAGACTCACGGAAAGAGAGGGATTGGCTATTGGCAGCCAGGAGGCAAGCTTACAGAATGTGCTCTTTGGTTGTTTAAATTATTATCTATTCCTGAGTGCTTCTGTGTACAACCACACACCTCCCCCCAAAAAAGTGGGAATGGAAGCAAATGCTGTTGAATGATGATGCACAGAGGAAATTGCAATGATTGCAATGATATGATGGTGTAATGCCAATGTTCTCCCATGTAAACGATCACTCAGTTCACAATAAAAACTTCAAAAAAATATCTATGTCACAATTAACCTCATCCCCTAACTACAAAGAAAGACAATTATTTGGAAAGGGACCTCTTCCAGCTTTCTAAAGTTTCTTAACTAGTTATTCCTTATTATGAAACTAGTTGTTTTCATATAAGGAATACAGAAGGACATATATAACTTCTAGGTACTAAGGAGCTGAACAAGTAAATCTGTCCTTTGAGATCTTCATTATCTTTCTCTCTTTCTGTCTTTCTTTTGTTCACAAATTTTAAGTAAAGATCACACACTTGGTTGCTAACAGGAACAAGATGAGTAATGTTCTGTACCAGGCATCAGAGAACCTGACATGTAGCCTCTGTGTCAAAACTCAAAAAGGAATCATGAGAATTCTCATAGACTGTATTGTATTCCCCAAATATGTGTCAACTTGACATGATTCTCAGTGTTTTAGCAATTATGAAATTGCATAATTTGTAAGTTATTGTATGTAATGATCTCCTCATCATTACATACAAGTAACTTACCAACAGGGTCACCCATGGTGCACAGGTTTCAGATGAGCTTTCAATCGAAGATAGACTAGGAAGAAAGAGTGATGAACTACTTTGAATATTTACTCACTGAAAACCTTATGAATAGCAGAGAAACACTGTCAGATATAGTGCTGTAATATGAGCCCTTCAGGTTGGAAGGCACTCAAAATGTGGCTGCGAAAGAGCTGCCTCCTCAAAGTAGAGTTGACCGTGATGACATGAATGGAGTAAAGCCCGTGGAAGAAACCCTGGCAAGACCTTCATTTGCTGATGGGACACAACTCAAAATGAAGAGAAACAGCTGTAAACATTCATTGAAAATCAGAACAAGGAATATACGAAGCAGGAATCTGGGAAAATTAGAAGTTGTCAAAAATGAATTGGAATGCAAAAGCATCAATATCTTAGGCATTACTGAGCTGAAATGGACTGATATTGGCCATTTTGAATCTGATAATCACATGGTTTACTATGCAGGGAATGACAAATTGAAGAGGATTGGTGTTACATTCATTGTCAAAAAGAATATATCCAGATCAGTCATGAAGTACAAAGCTGTCTGTGATAGGATACTATCCATGCGCCTACAGGGAAGACAAGTTAATACGACTATTATTCACATTTACTCACCAACCACTAAAGCCAATGAGGATGAAATAAAAGAATTCTACCAACTTCTTCAATCTGAAATTGATCAAACACGCAATCAAGATGTGTTGTTCATTACTGGTGACTAGAATGCAAAGGTTGGGAGCAAAGAGGAAGGATCAATAGTTGGAAAATATGGCCTTGGTGATAGAAATGATGCTGGAGATCGCATAATAGAATTCTACAAAACCAATGATTTGTTCAATTCAAATACCTTCTTAAGACAATATAAGAGATGACTATACACATGAACCTCGCCAGATGGAATATATAGAAATCAAATTGACTACAACTTCAGAAAGAGTCTACGGAAAAGCTCCATATCATCAGTCAAAACAAGGCCAGGGCACATTGTGGAACAGACCATCAATTGCTCATATGCAAATTCAAACTGAAACTGAAGAAAAATGAAAACAAGTTCATGAGGGCCAAATATGGCCTTGAATATATCCCACCTGAATTTAGAGATCATCTGAAGAACAGATTTGATACATTAAACACTAAAGACCGAAGACCAGAAAAGTTGTGGGATGACATCAAGAACATCACACAGGAAGAAAGCAAAAAGTCATTAAGAAGACAAGAAAGAAGAAAAAGGTCAAAATGGATGTCAGAAGAGACACTGAAACTTGCTCTCCAGCATAGAGATGCTAAAGCAAATGGAAGAAATGAGGAGGTCCAAGAGCTGAACAGAAAATTTCAAAGATCAGCTCAAGAAGATAAAGCCAAATATTACAACAAAATGTGCAAAGATCTGGAATCAGAAAACCAAAAACGAAGAACATGCTCAGCATTTCTCGAGCTGGGGGAACTGAAGAAAAAATTCAAGCCTCAACTTTAATTATTGAAAGATTCTCTGGACAAATTATTGAAAGATGCAGAAAGCATCAAGAGAAGATGGAAGGAATACACAGAGTCACTGTACCAAAAGGAAATGGTTGGTGTTCAATAGTTTCAAGAGTTAGCATATGATAAAGAGCCAGTGATACTGAAGGAGGAAGTCCAAGGTGCATCGAAGGAATTGGAAAAGAACAAGGCACCAGGAATTGACAATAAAAATGGAAATCTTTCAAGAAAGTGAGGCGGCACAGGAGGCACTCACTCATCTATGCTCATGTCCCTTTTTATCTCTTCTAACATAAGGGGTTAAATGGAGTTCTGGTGTGCTACCATAGTATAAGCACTGGACCTGAAGGTCGGTCTGAACAGCAAGGTCAATGGTTCATTCTCACCAGCTTCTCCTTGGTAACCCTATACAGAGTTACTATTAGTCAGAACCTACTCAATGGTACACACCACCAACAACAAGATGAAAGGTTACACAGGCAACACCCCACAGAATCTCCCTGCACATTAGATCAGGGTTGTGACTTGAATGCCTTTACAAAAGTTTGCGTTATCACAGATTACATAATAGGAGATCATTGTTGTTGTTGTTGTTAGGTGCCATTGAGTCGGTACTGACTCATAGCAACTTTATGCACAGCAGAATAAAACACTGCCCGATCCTGGACCAACCTCACTATCATTGCCACGCTTGAACCCATTGATGCTGCCACTTTGTCAATCCTTCTCACGGCGGGTGTTCCTCTGACCCTCCACCTTACCGAACATGATATCTTTTTCCAATACTGGTCCCTCCTGACAATATGTCTGAAGTATGAGAGACAAAGTTTGGACATCCTGGCCTCCAAGGAGCATTCTGGCTGCACTTCTTCCAACATAGATCTGTGGTTCTTTTGGCAGCCCATGGAACTTTCAATATTCTCCTCCAACACCATAACCATAGAAGAATATGGCAATGGAGTTGGAGGAAGAATCCTAGACAATCTGTGATATGCAAAAGACACCACCTACTTGCTGAAAGCAAAGAGGACTTGAAAGGCCCTGAAAAGAGTGGTATGGCTATCATTGTTAACTATATCCTATATCAAGCTGCTGTCTTAAGTGGGCCCTGGTAAAGGTCATGGTGACCAGACACTAGCACAAGAAAGACAGGCAGTCCAGAGAGTCCATCACCAACTAACCACAGCAGCTATCAGAACTCTCACAAGCAAGGGCTGCTCCAAACCATGCTTATTTACTCAGGTTGGGTTACAAATCACTTAGAGGAAAGGACATTCCCAATGTTGTGGCATCACAAGACTTTGCCAGTAATTTGTAGCAGTTGGTTAATTACTTATTGATTATTTTCATGAAATCCTCAAAAGATTTTTGAAAAACAATGTACTCCCGGGTACATGTTTAAGTTAATATCTCACTTGTATCATAAGTTTAAATAATTGGGAAGAACATGCTCTCTGGCATATTTCAAAGTGACTTATTTCATAAAATTACTGTATCACTCCATTAAATGTATCTACTGGAAACTAACTACCATAGAGATTTTATACTCATCCTCAACCATTTAAAAATATGTGAACAAGTGCTTTTTTTCAACAATCAGAAACTTTACTTCTTTACATTTTCTCCTTAAACTTGCATGTCTATTTTACTTTCCCCCCAAAATGTTATAGTAATATATAGGTAAGCTTGAAAGCATTTTATTGATCACTCTCACAAACTTAAATTTACATATATTGGTTTGCTTTTTTGTTTCTCATGGCTATAGCTCTGTAATTGTTTTTTCTTCTGGATTGTTGCAATTGTAATTATAGGTTGTTGTTGTTTTGAAGTGCGGAGTTGATAGCGACCCTGTATAGGGTTTCCAAGGAGCAGCTGGTGAGCTTGAACCTCCAACCTTGCAGTTCAAATGGCTTTGCAGTCTGGCACATTAACCCACAGCACCACACCAGGATGCCTATAATTAATAAAACTATATTAATCTATCATATATTTTAATATTAAATTATTACATAATTATGTTAACATTATAATGATATAATATGACTTATTATATAATTGTATTTGTATGTAATGAATTAATATAATTACATCATAATTATATTAATTTACTATATACTTATGTTGCCTTATAATTATAATAATACGTTACCATTGTAATTTTCTAAAGGTAGTACAGGATGGCTGCAAGCATACACTGACAGAGAATTTCCAGAGGTTCAAGCTGGATTCAAAAGAGGCCGTGGAACGAGGGATATCATTGCTGATGTCCAATGGCTCTTGGCTGAAAGCAGTGAATATCAGAAAGATATTCTGTGCTTTTATTGACTATGCAAAGGCTTTCAATTGTGTGGATCATGACAAACTATGGACAACATTGCGAAGTATGAGTATTCTGGAACATTCAATTGTGCTCATGAGGAATCTGCACATGGACCAAGAGGCAGTTGTTCGAACAGAACATGGAAACACTGAATGATTTAAAATTAAGACAGGTGTGCGACAGGGTTGTATTCTTTCATCATCTGAAAAGCTGGGTTCTATGAAGAAAAACGTGGCATCAGGATTGGAGGAAGACTCACTAACAACCTGTGATATGCAGATGATACAACCTTGCTTGCTAAAAGTGAAGAGGACTTAAAATATTTACTGATAACAAAGTAATCAAACTGATTTTTTTTATGTTAATCTTGACCCTGACACTTTATTAACTCTTTCAATGAGTTCCATCAATTTTTTTGCTGAGTTTTTGAGATTTTCTATGTATAGTATTATACCATTTGCACAGAGTTTTACTTCTGCTTTGCCAAGTTGGGTGCATTTAATATCTCTTTCTTCTCTTAAAGCTATGACTAAAACATCTAGCACAGTTCTGAATAGGAGTGGTGACAAAGGGCATCCTTGTCTTTTTTGTCATCACAACGGAAATGCTTTCAGTTTTCACTGTTTAGAGTGATGTTGGCTGCTGGTTTTGTATGTTGTTTTTGTTAAGTGCTGTTGAATCGGTTCTGACTCATAGCGACCCTGCATCACTGACCTTGTAGTTAGTATTCCAGTGCTTATCCTACAGAGACACATCAGGGGTTTTCTACATATGTCCTTAACTATATTGAGGAATTTTCCTTCTATGCCTATTTTGTTAAATGCTTTTATCAGTAATGGATGATGAACTTTTTTTCAAGTGCCTTTTCTGCATAATTGATATGATCATGTGATTTTCCCTTTATTATTGTGGTGGATTATGTTGATTGTTTTTGTAATATTGAACCATTTCTGCATACCTGGTATGAATCTCATTTGATCCTGAGGTATCCTTTTTTTTGATATGTTGTTGAATTCTATTAGCTAGGATTTTGTTGAGAATTTATGCATCTATGTCCATGAGCGATGTTGTTGTTGTTAAGTGCTGTCAAGTCAGCTCCCTATAGGGAGACCCGTATAGGGTTTCTGAGGAGCAGTTGGTGAGTTTGAATCACCAACCTTGCTATTCAAACTGAACTTGTGTTCCAGTGCCTCCCCATAACTCCTCGATAGGGATTATTGTTGTTGTTAAGTACCATGTAGTTGGTTCCAACTCATAGTGACCCTACACAGGGTTTCCAAGGCTGTAAATCTTTACGGGAGCAGAATGCCTCATCTTTCTCCCGCGGAACCACAGGTAGTTTCAAACTGCTGACCTTGAAGTTAGCAGCCCGATTCGTAACCACTACGCTACCAGAGATCCTCAATAAGGATATTGGTCTATAATTTTCTTTTTTAGTGATGTCTTTGCCAACTTTTGGTATCAGAGTTATGTTTGCTTCATAAAATGAATTTGGGAGTTATCAGTCCTTTTCTATATTCTGGAATAGTTTATATAGAATTGGTGTCATCTCCTCTCTGAATGTTCAGTAGAATTTACAATGAAAGTCATCTGTGCCTGGGCTTTTTTCACTTGGGAATATTTTAATGACTTAATTTCTTTTCTTGTTATAGGCCTGTTCAAGTTTTCAATTCCAGTCTGTGTTTGTTAACGTAAGTAGTTTATTTCTAGACTTTTGTCCATTTCTTCTAGAGTTTCAAATTTGAGTACAATTCTTCATAGTATATTGTTATTATCCTTATTATTTCGGTAGGTTCTATTATGACATGACACATATAATTTAATATTCATGTTATTTGTATCTTCTTCTTCATTTCATTTGTTAGATTTACAAATGTTTGCCAGTTTTATTACCCTTTTAAAGAACCAACATATTGTCTTATTGATTCCTTTTTTTTTTTCATTTATTTATGTTCTAAACTTTATTATTTCTTTTCTTCTGGTGTCTGTAGGTTTACTTTGCTCTTCTTTTTCAAGTTGTTTAAGATATTGAGTTAAGATGTTCATTTTGGTTCTTTCTTCTTTTTTGGATGTGTGCATTTATTGCTACAGATTACCCTCTGAGCAGTGCTTTGCTGTGTCCCAAAGGTTTTAGTATGCTGTGTTTTCATTCTCGTTTGATTCAAGGACTTTTTATTTGTCTTTTCTTCTTCTTTTTTTTTCTATTACCCAGTAGCTTTTAAGCAGGGTGGCATCCAATTTCCATATATTTGACTTGTTCCCCTTGTTTTTTCTTTTGTTAATTTCTAATTTTGTACAGTTATAATCTGAGAAGATGCTTTGTGGCATTTTGATGTTTTTAAATTTATTAAGAGTGGCTTTGTGGCCTAATATATGGTTTATTCTGGAAAATGTTTCATGTGTAGTGGAAAGAAATACATATCATGCTGTTGTTGGGTTGAGTTCTCTCTATATGATTTTGAGGTCAAGTTGGTTGATTGTGTTGTCTACTTCTTCTGTGTCATTGTTGAGTTTCTTTTTAGTTGTTCTGTCCTTTATTGAAAGTGTGCATTAAAATTTACTACGTTTATTGTGGAGTTGACTGTTTGTTTCTTCAGTATTTTATGTTTTTGCCTGTTATATGTAGTTTTATTTTATTTTATTTCCCTTTTATTGTGGAAATATATATACAACAAAACATATATCATCTAAACCATGTTTACATGTATAATTCAGCCACACCAACCACACTCCCCATATTGTGCAACCATCAAATCACCTTTATACATTTCCAAACCTTTTTTCTCTATCTCTTTTCTTTTTCTCCCTTCTTTACTTTCCCTTTTATTATTTGTTGGCAAATTCCTATTGACTTATACTAATGAGACAATAACTATACATTGATTTCCTTCCAGCATATGGAAAAGGAAAAAAAAAAAAAAAAGATACAAAAAGGAAAAAAGAATTTCCTTTTTTTTCAACTTTAAAAAAAAATTATTTCCTTCCTTTTCTTTCTGACTGCGTTCTTCATCACCCTAGTTAGCATGCATTTGAATTCAACCTACTGATTACTGTTCCCTTCCCTCTCACCTCTGGTAACTATCATAGACAATTTATTAAAGAATGAAAACTTTTCTTGACTTTTTACAGTAGCGGACTCATGGAATATCTGTACCTTTGTGACCAATTAATTTCACTTAGCATAATATCCTTCAGGAGCCCTTGTGTGGAACCAGCTGCTGCTTGGAAACCCTACACAGTGTTACCATTGGTTATAACTGACTCGATGACACTTAACAACAACAAATGTCCTCCAAGTTCCTCCATATTATGCAGTGTTTTGCAGATTCATTGATATTCTTCAGTGTTGCATTAGATTTCATTCTGTGCATGTGCCAGTTTGTTTAACCATTCCTCTGCTGATAGGCATATAGGTTGTCTTCATCTTTTGTTATTGTAAATAATACTGAAATGAACATGGTTGTGCAAATATCTGTTAGTATCATGGCTTTTATTTCTTGAAGATATATACCAAGTAGAAAGATTTCAGTTATATGGTATTTCTGTTTCCAACCTTCAGAGAAAGTGCCATATCATTTCCCACAGCAGTTGCACTGTTTTGTAGTCTCATCAGCAGTGTAGGAGGGTCCCATACTCTTTAAACCCTTTCCATAATTTGTTGTTTTCTGGTTTTTGCTGGGGTTAGATGACATCTCACTACTGACCATGTGGCTAGCCATCCAGTGCTTCTCTTATAGCACCACACCAGAATGCTAGCCATTAGAGAGATGCAAATCTAGTCTTCAAACTAAAATCCCTGCTCTTGAACATTTTAAAAAGGTCTTGTGTAGCAGATTGACCTAGTTGAATATGTCATTTTATTTCTTGACTGCTGCTTCCATGAGTGTTGATAATGGATCCAATCAGAGTGAAGTATTTAGCAATTTCAATCTTTGCTCCATTTATCATGATGTTGATTAACAGCCCAGTGGTGAGAATTTTTTTTTTTTTTTCTTTACATTGAGATGCATCCCATACAGAAGGTTGTATTTTGGCAAGTATTTTAAGTCATCTTTGCCTTATTCTAGCATACGAGTCTTGAGAGATTTATCTTCAAGCTCATTAATTTGGACTTCCATTGATTCAAATCTACTCCTTTGTCCTGTCCTTTTGTAACCCATTTCTGAAATCTTTGTATTAATCGTCTGGATTTCTATTTGCAAATTTTTGTATTATTTCAAAATTTGCATTTATTTTGTCTGTTTGTTCTTGTAGTGTCATCCTGAATTCTTTTACAGACTTTTATGTATTCTCCTTACTTTCCTCTATCTTTCTGTCAGTCCTTTGAAAGTACCTAAATATTATTCTTTTGAATTCTTTGTGAGGTAGTTCCATTACCTTTTCTTCCTCAGAAGCTTTTTCTGGCTCTGCATATTGGTAATTTGTTTGAGACATTCTCTCTTGTTTCTTTGTGTGAGTTAAAATTGTCTGTTGTCTCCAGGATGTGGTGATGTATTTGTATTTAACTGATGATTGTAAGTTTTTGTGTTCTTAAGCTTTCACCAACTGTCTCTTGTGGGTATAATTAAAAAAGGGAAGTATTTACACCATTCATACAGCAAAGTTTAGGATAGAAATGGCTCTCTGTCATTTATCAGCTGGTATTGTTGTTGTTGTTGTTAAGTGCCATCAAGTTGATTCCAATACATAGCGACCCTATATAGGGTTTCTGAGGAGTGGCTGGTGAGCTAGATCCACAGACCATGCAGTTCAAATGGCTTTGCAATCTGGCGCGTTAACCCACAGCACCACACCAGGATCCCGTGGTATAGGAGCTGGCATTACATCTTGTCCAGTGGGTGGAGCTGCAGAGGGTACATTGTGTCTGGGCCTTATGGGCATGGTTATTGTTTCCCTTCAGGTGGGGAGAAAACACACACATGAAAAATAAAACAGAGCAAATAAACTAGAAAACAACAAAAGAGTAAATAATAAAGGAAAAAAAAATCAGGCAGAAGTAAGTGAAAAAGAATATGATAACTAAAAAGAGAAAAGAGGGATAGGAAAATGAAGCTTTTCTGTCACATGTGTGAATCCGCTCTGCCAGAACACCTTCTGTCATCAAAACTGCTATCAAAAGTTCAACATGGCTGCGCCGCATATGGTCGGCTGACTATTCACCAGTCAGTCTCCTTTTGCTTGTCTTCTCAGTAAGTATTCAATTCACTTCTCTTACTTTTCCTCAGACGATCAGGGTTCAAGGATTAACATCTGTGTCTGTCTCATTTGGTCTCCCACATTTTTGTTGGAGAGTGTCTGTGTAGCATGTTCACCTAGGCCACCACCTTACCAGAAGTCCTTGATAGATTTTTGTGAAGGACACAATATGATCATGGGGTTTATTAGGAAGAAGTTTTAAGAAAATTGAATACTGTACTAGTTAGAAAAAGACTGTATTTACACCAAGGATTTTTTTTATTCCCATCCGGACAATATGCCTTCTCATACTTCAAGGGTAAGAAGGGTTTTCCTTCAATTATTCCTTTGAAAAACTTTACCTATCTACCCTACAGCCCCGATCTTGGCTCCTTCAGACTTATTTTAACTCCCCAAATTCAAATAACATTGAAGCGACACAAGATTTGAGTACCACGAGAATGTTAAAACTGCCGTTTCAACGAGATGTAAATTGAAAAGCACAGTATTTTAGGAGAAGTGTTACACAGTTGGAAACATCTTCTTTACAATTGTATGGACTTAGATAGAAGATATATCAAGAAATAGGAGCTTCACATTAAGATATTTTTGTTTAATAAAAGTTTCTATTATTTTATAACAATACTTTCTGGTTTACTCTTATGCACACATATTTTACATACTGTATTTCAATTTTTTAATCTAAAGGCATCTAAAAGTGCTTTTTTAAAGTCATGTTATACACTGTTAGAGAAAAATACTGGCTTGACATCTTGTCTATAGGCATATTCTCAGGCTGACTGATTTTTTAATTAATATATATGGAAGTCGAGATGCTGAAAATTGATTCCCTTAATTCTCCCTTTGCATATTCCTTGGGAAGTTTTTGTGTTCCTCCAGGGAAACGACTACTGTTGATTGATGGTGGCACCAGAGTTTTAGAAAAAGCTGCCAAGTTTTCCTTCAATCCTTCAATGGCTTCGTTATGAGTGTTAATTATAATTGTTACAAGTGATATGAAAACTACTAATTTTGTATAAGGCATAGAAATAGCTTCTATTATATAGGACTTGGGGGTTTTCAAATTCTCTCACATATGTTGTCCCATGTTGCTCTGTTTCAACTTTAGGGAAATTCTGGTGTATAGGTAATGTACTGGGAAAGCCACCTGCCCCAAAGATCAGGAATAAAGGGTAGAAAAGTGAAATAGGGAAGAAGAAAGTCATTACTAAGAGGCATTCTTGAGTTAGGTATCTCTGTGGGTGGCTGGAATCTTCTCAGGAACCTTAAGAAGCATTTTTTCAGAACTTTATGGCTCAAGAGACAAAAGTGTAAATCACTTATCTATCTGCTCTGATTCTCATTGGCTAAGGGTGGTTCCAAAGACATCCAACCCCAAGGTGTCATCAAAATACCTTGGTAGGAAACAAAATATAGAAGCAGTGAATCCAAGGCAAAGCACTGAGAAGTTGCATGTGGCAAACTGGATGGAAATATACAAGGAAATAATCAGTTCAGTAGTGGCTGGAGTATGAGATGAAGTCAAGAGAGTTTTAAGTTTTCAAGGATATAAAGTCAAGAAATGTCCTATTCATACTCTTATTGCAACTTTATGACATAGAGTAGGCATTGTTATTTTTTAATTTTTCTGGACATTATTATTAATCCCACTTTTGAAAGGGACAAATCTATCAATGACTTATTGTTCTATTGCTAGTAAATAACTTGACCACTCTATACCTCATATCTGGAAGAAAAAAAAAAAAAAAAAAGCCTTCAATAAAAATAAGAAAACATCTGAAAAACACTGTGAGCCTCCAGAAGAACACGACCATGAAAATAATTATTGTTATTGTCCTTTATGGTTCATTTGAAAATAAGATGAATGTTTTGTCATTTTGAAACATTGAATTCTACATCCAGAAAAATCTGAAAAACACATAGAGACCAATTTTATCTCTCATTATTCATGCATTTCTCCCACTGATTTTAAAGGGAGTTTGGCTTTCCCTGTCTATACATAATTATACAAAGTAATCATAAAATTTCATATTTTAGTACTTGTATAATGAGCTTCAAAAGTCAATAATGAACTACAAATATTCATAGAAAATATTCCTTTCTAATTTTAGGATTGATAATTAGCTGCTGCTGCTATTTGTATATCAAGTACCGCAACTGGTATGATTACTTCTCAGAATTTATGCCCTCATGATGCAGTTGGTGACTTTCTTATATTATTATTCTACTAAATCTGTGGCTTTCTTTGAAGAAAGCCTTATCAAAGTATTCCCCGGCTCTCTGACCACCTGTGACTCAGTGCTAATTCAATACATCTCCATCTCAAATTGCAATAGAAAGTAATTTCTTTTTAACCTAAAGCAACCAACATAGATACAGGCAACATGGAATTTGGTGGGTGAGTAAGCAAGCCACTGCTGGTTTATTGTCTGGGCCTTATGACATGAAACATTCTATTTTTTTCCTGATGAATTGAGTGTGTGTGTGTGTACGTGTGTGTGATGGAGCAGTGGCCATGAAAACATGCCAATGCAAGTCACATTTTTGAAAGCTAAGACAGTGACACAGGCAGGCAATAGTATTTGAGATAGAATCCTAGGACTGTATAAAATTGTTAGAGCTCCTATCTTTCTCTTGTTATTCCATTCCTTCCTCTTCTTTCTCTTTCTATTACTCTTCCTCATGCTTATCATCCTCAACAGCATATTTTATGTTCTATATATGTTCAAGGTGTTTCATATTTTAGCTCATTTAATCCTTAAAATAACCCTATGAAGTAGATGACATTATCATACAAATTTTACTGATGAGAAAATTGATGATAAAATGTTGTTGTTGTTAAGTGCCATCCAGTCAATCTGACTCATAGTGACCCGGAATAGGATTTCCAAGGAACAGCTGGTGAATTTGAACTGCCGACTTTATGGTTGAAACCTACCACGTGGTCCAGTGCATTATTCCCAGTGCCATACATAAAGTATGTTAACTAAATTGCCCAGAGTCATCCAGCTTGTAAGTGGCTGAGGTAGGAGTCATACCCATGTCTGTCTAATGCCAAAGCATGTTTTTTTTTTTCTATGTAGGCATAATTCTACTTCTGAAAAAGAATCGTTGTTGTGCCCACTGGGTACTTCATTCCAAACTTGAATTTGTTCTTTCAGTTTTTCTTACTGACCAGAGAGAATTACTGTTCTGGCCTTCACTCCACAATTACTGGCCACAATAATCTCTGGTATTGACCCTATCCTGAAATTATGCATACTTGGTGTGGAGTTTTGGGGCCTCGAAAATTCATAACTCTAGTCTCTACAGACTTTCATGATGCCTATGCTCTAGATCCAAAATTTTTCCACACTGTTTCATTCATTCAAAATCAGTCTATCAAATAAATACTATGCAGGGAACTAGAAATACATTCATGAAGTTTTCAACCTAATGGGAGACAGAATCACACAGAAACCAACACACACACACATACACACTCAGGCACACAAGCACAGGCAAAATAATTTCAAGTTGTGGTAAGTACAATGACAGAAACTGACAGGGTACTATATAAGATAAAATCCAATAAAGTCTACTTTGGGTAGTCCAGGAAGGCTTCTCTGAGCAGGTTATGGTGAAAAGACAAGATGGAGTCAGCTATGTGAAGAACCAGAGAAAGAACACTGTAGGCAGGAGGAATAGGAAAGGCAAAAGGCAGAAGGAAAACGGGCTTAACTCCTTCAGTCAATAGAAAGGAAACCAGTGTGGCTTGAGCTCAGTCGGTATGAGACTGATAAGAGATGAGAATTGATAAATAAACTGGGTTAGATATGGTGCTGTAGAATAAGCATTGAATTGTCAACCACAAATTTGGTGGTTCAAACCCACCAGTTGCCCTTGGAAACCCTATACAGCATGGTTATGAGTCAAAACTCACTTGATGGTACTTATCAAAAACAGATCTTGGTCAGATCTTTGGAGCCTTGAAAAAATATTTCTATTTAATTCTTAGAGTTACGGTAAGTCATTCATTTTTAAGTATGAAAATGGTGGTGGTGATGTGTTATGGTGTTGGATCTGACTCATAGTAACCCTATATAGGGTTTCTGAGACTGTAAATCTTTACAGAAGTAGAAAGTGTCTTGTGGTTTGCAGCACAACACGTAACCCACTATGTTACAAGGACTCCAAAGTATGGAAGTGATATGTTCTAATTCACAGCATGAAAATCATTCATGGGAACTGGATTAAAGGAAGAAAAACTTGGAGGCAGGGAGATCAATTAGGAAGCTCTTAACGTTGTTCTGGTGAGAGGTAAAAACAGTTTGGAGTAGACTGATAACCATGGAGGTGGCGAGCAATAATCAGATACAGAATGTATTTTAAAAATATATTTTATTTATTTTTGTTGTTGCTGAGTATGCACAGCAGAAGAGACACCAATTCAACAGTTCCTACAGGTAAAATTTAGAACATTGATTTTCTTCTAGTTGTGCAACCATTTTCATCCTTTTCTAAGTTGGTTCTCTCTTCCATTAACATAAAAACACTACCCCCAAGTTTCCTATCTAATCTTTTAAATTGCTGCTGTCAATTTGATCCCATATAGATAATTGTTAAAGAACACAATACTCAAGCCAGCATGCATTTTTTTGATATTGGAACTGATAATATTTGTTGACAGGCTGGTGGTAGAGGGATAATGAAAAGAGGAAACAAGATGACTCATAGGTTTTGACTTGAGAAACTGAATAAATTGCACAGCTATTTATTAAGATGGAGAAGGCTGTTGGAGAACTGTTTTGGGGGAAATATCAAAATTTCTGTTTTGGTCACGCTAAATTGAATAAGGATATAAAATATAAGTGGAGATTTTGAATTGGCAATTGAATAAGTGCATCTGGCATCCTGAGGGGAAATCAGAGCTGGGGATGTAAACTGAAGAGTAAGAATATAGATGGTAAATAAACCATATGGCTGGATGGGATCACTCATTGAAAGAGTATGCTTCTTAATTTTGTATATTGTCTGTCTCCCCCCGAAATAAGAATGTTAGCTTCATTAGGACAGGGGTTTTTACTCATGGTGATTTACTAGTGTCTACAAGAGTGTCTTATTAGGAGTTCACTGAATGTGTTGAATGATTGATTTTAGTTTCTCTTCAATTATCCACCAATGGCCCTCACCATTACCCCCATTACTTTCTTTCTACCCTGTCCATCTTCATTCTTCCTTATTTCTCTCTCTTATTTTTTTTTTTTAAGGTTTTTATTGTGTATTAAGTGAAAGTTTACAGGGCATATCATCAGTTTTAAACTCAACAAATCATACACTTCGTTTCATTACAATGATTATAATCCTCTCCATGTACCATCAGTTAACAGTATTTCTCTCTAACCACTTTAGCATTTTAAAAAACAAAAAACCCATCCAGGCATATATCTTAATTTGCATCTCCAAAGGGCACATTCTTCAATTCTGCCTCTTGGCCACCAGCTCTCAGTCCCTCTCTTATTCCATGAATCTAGTGTCCTCAGCCACTCCCCCTCTCCATGCCCCCATCTCTGCCTCTATCTCTGGTGCTGTTGCCTCTATGGATAAGGTCCCACATTCTGCTTGTGTGCTTCTCTCTTGATGGTTCTAGGGTCTTCAGTTTCTGGACTGGAAGATTAACAACTCCTCTGTTTTTGTTACAAAACTTCTACCTTTACAATTGTGACAGTCACAATTAGTTATGATAACAATTATTCACTATTGAATCCTACAAATCTTATCCCCATCTCTTTTCATCAGACCCATCTAGACAAGATGACAGCTATTCAGTGGGAACTCTATATTTCCCCCATACTCTTAAACTAATCTCCCTCTTGAAATCTTGTAAGCCAGTCACTTCATGCCTTTATTGCCCCCTCATTTTAGGTAGTCAATTTCTAAGCTATGGACAACATTGTGAATTATGAGTATTCCAGAACACTTAATTGTACTTCTGAGGAATCTGTACCTGGAGCAAGAAGCAGTTTTTTCAACAGAGCATGGGAACACTGAATGTTTTAAAATTGGGAAAGGTGTGCGACAGGGTTGTGTTCTTTCACCATACTTATTCAACCTGTATGCTGAGCAAATAAT
>NW_006408749.1:4879986-4889430 GCF_000296735.1 Chrysochloris asiatica
GTTGAGCTTCTTGAATGCTTATCTTTTCACTTTTCAGGATATTAGGAAAATTTTCTTCCAGAAGTTCTTCAACTATCTCCTCTGTGGACTTGTGTGATTGCTCCTGTTCCGGAATGCCAATAATTCTTAAGTTATTCCTCTTCATGTTGTCCAACATGAATCTTAGTCCTTCTTCAGATTTGTTAACTCCTTTTTTGTGTTTGCTTTTCTATCTCAGTTGTGTTAAGAGATTTATCTTCTAGCTCACTAGTTCTGGATTCTATTTCTTCAATTGTACTCCTTTGCCCTTTCAGTGTATTGTCCATTTCTGATATTCTATTATTAATCGTTTGGACCACTTTCTGTAGGTTTTGAATTATTTCCAATGCTCTATCTATCTTATTTGATTGTTCCTGTAGCAGTTTCCTGACTTCTTCCTTATTTTTCTCAACTCCATTATATAGTGTTTTGATCCATTTTATAATGATTTTTCTGAACTCCTTCTCAGGCATTTCCAAAGCCTGCCCATCTTTCAGTAAGGAATGTAGGTCTACTTCCAGCTCATTTGCCTCAGTCACTTTATCTCTTTTCTGGACATGTGCAGATATGGTCATTTGCTTCTGTTTTTTGGGAATATTCAGGAGTTGTCTGTGGCCTTAATACTTAGGTGGGTGTGTATTTTGGCATTTTTAATACTTTCTGATTGCCTCCAGGTAGATGTGATCAAGAAATGGGTTTCCCTTTTCACTCTTCTTCTTGATAAATTTCAAGATGCCAGTGGTTGTTTTTACGTAACTTATGATTTAATTTTTGTCCTAATTCCTTTTTGTCTGCCTGTCCTGCTCCACAATCCCTGTTAAGGCCTTTTTTTCTAGTTATAAACAGTTCAGGGTTGGCTGTGGCCATTTGGTTTTAAGTGGAAACTATCTCTTTAAATTTCAAGGAGATCTGTGTGCATGCGTAGTAGAACCCTCTGAGGGTTGGACTGGGGTGTCCACTAGCTCAGGCACCCCTATAATCACCAAAATGGAAGTGCGCAGACAACAAGGGACCAATAAACAGATATCAACAGAAAAGAATGTCCACACCTTTATCTCTGCAGTTTTGTCAGGCGTCCGTGGCTGCTCTGATTCTTCACCCCCTTGGTCTCACCCCAGATGGCAGTTCCTGGAGCAGCTGAGTGTCTTGAATTAGAAAACAATGGATTTCTTGCTTCTGCTACAAAATCCCCTAGCTGTAAGCCTTCCAACCTTCCACATATTCCTTTATATGTGGCTCAGAGTTCTGGGACCATCCCCTGAGCCTGCTTGGTCCTGTATTCTGTGTTGTTGCTGATGGAACTCCTTACTACAGTTCCACCTCGTCCAACATCTTGTTTGTTCTTTTATTTCTCTCTTGAAGTCATATTAACTCATGATAATACTCTACTATAAGGTTGGTGGTTTAAACCTACCAGCCACTCCTCAGAAACTAACTTGACAAAACTTAACAACAACAACATTCTCACATCAGGAACACTGGAGAAACCGTGGGTTAAACACTGAGCTGCTAAGCAAAAAGATTGATAGTTTGAACACACCAGCCACTCCACAGTCGAAAGATAAGGCACCTGCTTCTTTTTTAATCTTTTAAATCTTTATAATTTACAGCATCTGAATCTCTATGGAGTTCTACTCTGTCCTATAGGGTCACTATGAGTTAGAAACTACTTGATAGTAGGGAGTAAGCTCACGTCTCTGAACTGATGGGTGTACTACTGTTAGGTATCATCGAGTAGGTTCAAATTTAACAAATGAAACACTGCCCAGTCCTGAATCATAGTTGCTGACACTATGCCAATCCATTTCAGGGACCAGTCCAGTCCTCATGAACTGGTCCCTTTTTATAATATGTTCAAAGTATGAGAGACTAAGTCTAGCCAAACTGACTTCTAAGGAACATTCTGGTTGCACTTCTTTCAAAATAAATTTGCTTTTCTGGAAGTCCATGGTACTTTCAATATTTTTCTCCAACATGTTAAGTCAAGTATCCACACATTTGTTCTGACTCACAGTGACCCTGCATAGGGTTTCCAAGGAGCACCTGGTGAGCTTGAATCACCAACTTTGCAGTTCAAATGACTTTGCAGTTGGCACATTAGCCCATAGCAATATGAGGCAATTGAAAACACCATGGCTTGGAACAAGCACATATTAGTCCTCAAACTGACATATCTGCTCTTGATCACTTTAAACAGGTCTTGTGCAGTAGATTTGTCTAATGAAATATGCCCTTTGGTTTCTTGACTGCTGTTTCCATGAGTGTTGATTCAAGCAAAATTAAGTCTTTCACGAGTTTAATCTTTTCTCCATTTATCATGTGTTATCTATTGGTCCAGTTGTGAGGCTATTCATTTTGTTTACATTGAAGTGAAACACATTACATACTGAAGACTGGCTTTGATCTTCATCAGTAAACAATTTAAGTCCTCTTTACTTCCAACAAGTGAAGTTGTATCATTTGCATATCACAAATTGTTAATACCTGATATCATGCTCTTCTTCATAAAATCCAGCTTCTAGAATTATTTGCTCAGCATACAAATTGAATAAACACAGTGAAAGTATACAGCCGTGGCACACACATTTTCTGATTGTAAACCATTCAGTATCCCCTTGTTCTGTTCTAACAACTGATAGAGAATTCCAGAAAGATGTTGATTTGTGATTTATCGACTATGCAAAGGGTTTTGACTCTGCCCTAATACTCTAACATAAACAGGACACCTACAATTGGACTCTTCATATTATGCATCAGAATTATGGTCAGGTTGCAAAAGTCAAGGAAACAAGCAATATATTACATTAGGAAACTCTGCTACACAAGAACACTTTAAAGTGTCTAAGAGCAAATACATCAGTTTGAGGACTAAAGTATGCTTATTCTAAGCCATCATCACTTGTAAGTCAGTTTGTCATACTGTGGTGGCTTGTGAATTGCTGTTATTCTGGAAGCTATGCCATGGGTATTTTAAATACAAGCACAGTTATGGATGCAATATGGCAAAGGAGCAGACAAATCTCTACAGTGAGGATCATACCCACCCACATTGTACACAAGGTTGACAGGGATGGGGAACTTAGACATTGGCTACCCAAAATGGGGGGACTACAAAGGCAAGAAGTGACTGGCTTACAAGCTTTCAACAGGGAACCTAGCTCCAGAGGATGCAGGGAAAGGTAGACTCTCCAATGAATTGTTTCCAACCTGTTGGGAGGGGTTGATAAAAGGTGAGGGAGAAAGGACTCCTGTGGTTCAATAGGGAATGATTGCCATCAGATCTGACAGTGAGTGTTGAAAAGATAAATGTAAATGTTTGGTAACAAAAAAGGGTTTGGCTTATTTTGCAGTCCAGGAGCAGAGATCCCTGGAATCATCAAGAGAGAAAAGTGACCTGCAACACCCTGTCTGGGGAGGCAGTGACACTAGGGATGGAGGCAGAGATGATGACGTGGACAGAAGGAACGGCTGGAAACTCTGGACTCATGGAGGGAGAGGGGTTTGTGTGATGGCAGCCAGAGGGCAGGTGTGTGGGGTGTACCCTTTGGTTGTTTGATGATGCATGCAGGGGATTATAATCATTGAAATGAAACAAAATACGATAGAATGGATATAAAGATAATGTTCAACCAATGTAAACTAACATATAATTCACAATAAACACTTTAAAAAAAAAAAGAGTGTGTGGAGGAAGAGTCACCACTGAATAGTTTTCATCTTGTCTAGATGGATATGGTGAAAAGACATGGGGATAAGACTCTTATGATTCAACAGTGAGTAATTGTTATGATGACTAATAGCTACTGTCACAATTGTAAAGGTAGAAGATTTGTAACAAAAATGGGGGAATAGTTAATCTTACAGTCCAGAAACAGAGGACCTTAAGACCATCAAGGGAGAAGAGCACAAGCAGAATGTAGGACCTTATCCAGAGAAGCAGCGACACCAGAGACGGAAGCAGAGATGGGGACTTGGAGAGGTGGAGCAGCTGAGGACTCCAGATTTGTGGGAAAAGAGGGACTAAGAGCTGGTGGCCAGGAGGCAGACTTGCAGAATATGCCCTTTGGAGGTGTAAACTATATATGCCTGACTGTTTGTTTGTTTGTGTGTGTGTATTTTTAAAAAGCTAGCATGAATAGAGAGAAATACTGTTAACTGATGGTACATGGAAGGGATTATAATCACTGTAATGAAACAAGGTGTATAATTTGTTGACTGTAAAACTAATGATCTTCCCTGTAAACTTTCACTCAATTCACAATAAAAACCTTAAAAAAAAAAAAATGAAATAGGCAATGCTGGGAAGATTGTTCACCCATAGTACTTAGTCAATGAAGAATGGAGAGGGACTTTTGGGCTAGGAAATAAAAATGTTTGTGAAACACCCATGTGGAATGCCTGTCCATCTTGTCTTCTGTGTTTGGTGCCTGATTTTGCAAAATTGAAAAATAATAAAACCTCACTCTCGCCAAAAAATAAATAACTAAATAAAAATACAAGCAAGGTCACCCATGGTGGACAGGTTTCAGATGAGTTTCAAGACAAAGACAGACTAGGAAGAAGGAGAGATGAACTATTTCCTAATAATAAGTCACTGAAAACCTTTTGGATATCAAAGAAACATTGTCAGATATAGTGCCAGATAATGAGCCCCTGAGGTTGGAAAGCACTCAAAATGCAACTAGGGAAGAGCTGCCTCCTCAAAGTAGAATTAACAATGATGACATGAATGGAGTAAAGCCTGTGGGAATAAACCCCTCAGGACTTTCATATGCTGATAGTGAACAACTCAAAATGAAGAGAAACAGTTGTAAATATCCATTAATAATCAGAACATGGAATGTACAAAGTATGAATCAAGGAAAATTGGAAACTGTAAAAAATGAAATAGAAGGCATAAACATCAATATTTTAGGCATTACTGAGCTGAAACAGACTGGTATTGGCCATTTTGAATCTGACAAAGACATGGTTTACTATGACGGGAAAGACAAATTAAAGAGGAATGGTGTTGCAGTCATCATCAAAAAGAACATATCAAAATCAGTCATGAGGTACAGATACAGTGCCAGAGGGAACACCAGTTAATACCACAATTATTCAAAATTACATGCCAACCACTAAAGCCAATGAAAATGAAACAGAAGAATTATACAAACTTCTTCAATCTGAAATTGATTAAACATGCAATCGAGATGTATTATCATTACAGGTGATTGGAATGCAAAGGTTGGAAATAAAGAGAAAGGATCAGTAGTTGGAAAATATAGCCTTGGTGATACAGACAATGCTGTAGATCTCATGATAGAATTTTGCACAGCCAATGATTTGTTCAATTCAAATAACTACTTTAGCAGCATAAGAAACTATTATACACATGGATCTCAACACATAGAATACACAGAAATCAAATTGACTACATTTGTGGGAATTGAAGGTGGAAAAACTCCATATTATCAGCCAAAACAAGGCCAGGGGCAATTGTGGAACAGGCCATCAATTACACATATGCAAATTCAGACCAAAGCTGAAGAAAATGAAAACAAGTCTACAAAAGCCAAAATATGACCTTGAATATATCCCACCTGAATTTAGAGATCATCTGAAGAACAGATTTGATACATTAGACACTAAAGACTGAATACCAGAAGAGTTTGGAATGATATAAAAAACATCATACACAAAGGAAACAAAGAGTCATTAAGAAGACAAGGAAGGGAGGTGGGGTTTGATGGCGACTAGGGTGGAGGTACAGTGAAGTTCACCATCAGCAATACCATAGAATACCAGGCAAAGCAGATCCAGAACAGAGCTAAAAATCTCGGAACCACAGAGATAGGAATATTTTGAAGGTTTGAAGGCTTATAGATTGTGGAACTTGAAGGTGAAGCAAAAAAAAATGTGTACTTTTGAATCTGCCAGGCTGGGCTTAGAGGCCTGGAGCCGACATCTTGGGTGAGACCAAAGGGCAAGACCAAATTGGGGAGCAAAAACACCATGGAAAAATGCCGCAAGAACCTTGGAGCAAAGGTGGAAAATACACTTTGTCATTTTTGCTTTGTTCTGATTTTCTTTTTTGTTATCTGGTCATTGGCGTGCACACTGTTAGCCCACCTCCATTCTGGTGACTAAAGGGAGAACCTGAACAAGTGGATGCTCCACACCCTCACCACTGGTGGGTTTTTCTGCTGCGCATACACACAGATACTCAGCCCAAGAGCAGGCCCTAAAGGTTTTTTGCTTGTTTGTCTTTTGTTTTGTTTTTTTAAAACAGGAAAGGGAGGAGAGGGCTATGGAGAGGGAAAGAGAGTTTAAAAACAAAACAGTCCGAAAATTAAATTAAAGCCTGAGGTATAGCATAACAACCAACACTGGCATCTTGAAATCTCTCAAGCAGCTATGAAAGCAAGAAGCTGAAGAGAGAACATTACAGTCATATTCATATTAGGCTGCAGATTTTTTTTTCCTCCTCTCCCTTTTCTATGATTATAGACTGCAATATTCAGTCTAGTTTTTATTGTTGCTGTTTTTTGTGTTTTTTTTCTCTTGTTCCCCCCCACACACTGGTGCTGTGTTGCTGTTATATGTTCCCCATTATATCTTTGGAGGACTCTTTCTTGACCAATATTACACAAAAAGAGTCAGCAACAGTGGCCATATAGCCAGCTACAATCACACTCTTTAAAACACCCAAACCCAAGCAAGAATGAATGCCAACTGCCATATACCAGGGAAACAGACAACACCTGTGAAAGTTACTCGGATTTAAGCAATATGAAGAGTGAAGATGGAAGCATACATCCTGATCACATCTTCCTGGAAGAAATCAGAAAGCATAAAAAATACCAAAACACATACTCAAATAAGTATTAAGGCCACAGATAAACACTAAACATGTCTAAGAATCAAAAGCAGATGACCATATCAGCACAAGTCCAGAAACAAGATAAAATGTCTGAGGCAAATGACCTAGAGGTAGACTGGATTCCATTCTGGAAGGATGCCAGGCCTTGGAAATGCCTAAGAAGGAATTCAGAAAAATGATTATAAAATGTTTCAAAACACTTCACAGTGGAGTTGAGAAAAATAAGGAAGAAGTCAGGAAAGTGCTAAGAGGAACAATCAAATAAGATAGATACAGTATTGGAAACAATTCAAAACCTACAGAAAGAGGTCCAAACGATCAATACAAGAATATCATAAATAGACAATACTCTGAAAGGGCAAAGGAGTAGAATAGATGAGATGGAAGGCAAAAACAGTGAGCTTGAAAAAAAATCTCTCAATACCACTAAGATAGAAGAACAAACACAGAAAAGGTTAAAAAATCTGAAGAAGGTCTAAGATTCATGTTGGACAACATGAAGAGGAATAACTTAAGAATTATCGGCATTCCAGAACAAGAAGAATCACAAAAATCCACAGAGGAAATAGTTGAAGAACTGCTAGAATAAAATTTCTCTAACATCCTGAAAAGTGAAAAGATAAACATTCAAGAATCTCAACGAACTCCAGGAAGGATAGAAATAAAAAGAAAAACACCAAGACATATCATAGCCAGTCTCTCCAAAATTAAAGATAAGGAGACACTTCTGAAAGCACCCAGGGAATACAGAAGTGTCACATTCAAAGGCAAGCAAGTCAGATTAAGCTCAGATCTCTCTGCAGAAACAATGCAAGCAACAAGGTAATGGGGAGACATATATAAAACCCTGAAAGAAAAAAATAGCCAACCAAGAATCCTTTATCCAGCAAAGCTATCAATCAAATATGACAGTGTGATGAAAACATTCCAGGATAAACAGAAGCTAAGGGATTTTTCCAAAGCCAACCCTGCGCTACAAAATATCCTAAAGGGGGTTCTGTGGACTGAGAACCAACAAGAACAGACGACAACCAGAGATTGACATACATGGCAGCATCGCCCAGAATTAAGTCGACAGAGGAAGAGTCAAGAACAGAACAAAACTCTAAGAACAAACTCAGATTATCTGGGAGGTCAATCTATGATCAAAACAAGAACAATGTAAAAGAAGGTAAACACGTAGGAACAGAGATCCAGATGGTGAGAAGGTAAGGTCAATTACAGGATAAAATAGACTGCACTAAATGGAGAGAAAAGTTAATGGAATATAAGGCAACCTCAAAGAAAATTAACACTTCTCAATGTACCAAGAGACTGAAAACCCAAGAAGAACATGGAAATATTAAAACTATAAGGAAAGTTACAAGAAAGAACACTAAAAACATAAATTCAACAAAGGAAGACCCACAGAAAAAACAAAGCAGCAACCCCCCCCCCAAAAAAAAACCAACAACATAATGGCAGCAATTAATCAATACCTATTGATAATTACACTGAATGTAAATTGATTAAATGCACCTATTAAGAGACGGAGGGTGGCAAAATGGATAAGAAAAAAAGATCCTTCAATATGCTGTCTGCAAGAGATACATCTCACACACAGAGACAAAAACAGATTAAAAGTAAAAGGATGGGAAAAAAATATACCAAGCTAATTGCAATAAAAAACGAACAGGAGTGGCAGTACTAATCTCTGATAAAATAAACTTTAAGGCAAAAAACAGCATAATAGATAAAAGATGGACATTATCTCATGATTAAAGGGACAATTGAACAAGATGAAATAACCATAATAAATAGCTATGCTCCCAATGAAAGAGCTCCAAAATATATAAAACAAACTAATAGATTTGAAGAATGAAATAGATTAATCTACAATAATAGTGGGTGATTTTAATACACCGCTTTCAAAAATGGATAGAACAACCAGAAAGAAACTTGACAAAGACACAGAGGAACGAAACAACACAATCAGCCAACTGGACCTCATAGATGGGTACAGAGCATTCAACCCAACAATAGCACAATACACATTCTTTTCCAGTGCACATGGAACATTCTCCAGAATAGACAATGTTTTAGTCCACAAAACAAATCTCCATAAATTTACAAATATTAAAATACTACAAAGCATCTTCTCAGACAATAATGCTATCAAATTAGAAATCAACAATAGGAAGACCAAGGAAATCAAGTCAAACACATAGGAACTGAACAATGCCCTGCTGAAAGGAAATGGGTAGTAGAAGAAATTAAACGTAAATTCACAAAGTTCCGAGAAACAAATAAGAACGAAAATACAACATACCAAAATCTTTTGTACATGGTGAAAGTGGTGCTGAAAGGACAATATATTGCAATAAATGCACACATACAAAAAGAAATAAGAACTAAAATTAACACATTAACACAGCATCTAAAACAATCAGAAACAGACAAACAGAGTGAACCTACATCCACCAAAAGAAAAAAATAATAAAGATCAGAGCATAAATAAATGAGATAGAAAACAGAGAAACTATAGAAACAATCAGCAGGACAAGAAGCTGGTTCTTTGAAAG
>NW_006408749.1:4892000-4893158 GCF_000296735.1 Chrysochloris asiatica
TTCAAAGAGATGGAAAAAACTATTACAAACTTTATATGGAAAGGAAAGAGACCCAGGATAAACAAAGCACTGGTTAAGAAGAAGTATAAGGTTAGAGGCCTCTCACTCCCCGACTTCAAATTTTACTATATGCTACAGTGGTCAAAACAGCTTGGTACTGATACAATGAAAGATACATAGATCAATAGAACAGAACTGAGAATCCAGAAATTAACCCATGTACATAGAGCCAACTGATTTTTGACAAACCACCTAAATATATCACATGGGGAGGTGACAGTCTTTCCAACAGATGATGCTGGCAGAACTGGAAAACGATATGCAAAAAATTGAAACAAGACCTGCACCTCACACCTTATGCAAAAACCAACTCAACATGGATTAAAGACCTAAATGGGAATCCAAGAATTATGAAGGCTATCAATTAAAAAATTGGGACACATGTGAGCACATTAATTCAGGGAATACACAGACTACAAAACATTTGAAAAACCACACACAAAAAAGTAGACAAAATAGATGAGTGGGACATGCTAAAAATTAAAAATTTATGTACATCAAAAGACTTCACCAGAAGAATAAAAAGAGAACCCACAGAATGGGAAAAAATGTTTTGTAATGACACATCAGACAAGGGACTCATTTCTAAAATATAGGAAACTACAACACCTCTACAAGAAAAAGACAAATAACCCAATTAAAAAAATGGGCACAGGACATGAACAGACACTTCACCAAGGAAGAGATCCGGGCAGCCAACAAACATATGAAGAAATGTTCATGATCACTAGCCATTGGAGAGATGCAAATCAAAACAACAATGAGATATCATCTCACACCAGCAATAACAGCAAAGATCACAAAAGTAGAGCACAATAAAAGCTGCCTGGGATGTGGAGAGACTGAGACACTCCTTCATTGCTGGTTGGACAGAAAAATGATCTAACCTCTATGGAAAGCAATATGGCGCTTCCTCAGAAAGTTGTGAATAGAAATACCATATGATCCAGCAATTCCTCTACTTGGTATTTACCCACAAGAAATACGAGTCACAACATGAGAAGATATATGCACACAAATGTTCATAGCAGCACTATTTACAATATCAAAAACATGGAGACAGCCAAAGTGTCCATCAACTGAAGAATGGATAAACAA
>NW_006408749.1:4893840-4899588 GCF_000296735.1 Chrysochloris asiatica
AACGTGCCCAGTGAAGGAGGCTTCCTGTGGAACCTCTGCATTACATAAGACTATAGGTGGAAGCCTGAACCACATCCAGATCTTCAGAGATGGGAAATTTACACTTGAAAGGATGAGCAGACCAGCCTGGAGCGGTTAGAAGAACAGAAGATACTTCTTGAAAGAAAGACCTGCAGGAAAAATACAAAACAATATAGGCAGACCAAGTGTTATTAAAAGAACAAGCAAGTTTCTTACCCAAGAGACATCAAGGCAAGTTGTCGGGTCCCCTCAGTGTAAACCCTTTTCGAAGACTAAGACTCAATGGGAATACTTGCTCTGATTGGTGACCACGCTCATCACCAATAAGGGGAAGTGAGGGAAAAACAGCAATGAAGCTGCAAACTAAGCTCTACAACGTTCAACAGACTTCTGTGAACCTGGGTGGGAACCTGATTGGCCAGCAGTGTGTGACAAGACCTGGGGACTCTTGGGCCCAGAGTCAGTGACATAGCTACAGAGGAATAGAATGGAGAGTGAAGCATCCTGCTGATAAGAAGAGAGGGCATATGTACAAGAACACCCACATTTGCAGATAATACCTACTTGTCCCAGCTTCAATGACTGGATGATCAGAGCTCAACCAGAAGAAGAAAGAAGAGGAAAAAAAAGAGTAATCTGATACAATTTGATGAACTTGACCTATACCTATGGATGCAGTAGCTCAAAAGAGGGAACAAATCTTTACAGCAAGGATCATTCCCACCCCCTCCATACACAGAGTAGACAGGGACTGGCAACTTGGACATTGGCTACCCAAAATGGGGAGGCTACAAAGGCAAGAAATGACTGGCTTACAAGCTTTCAAGAGGGAACCTAGATCCAGAGGGTATGAAGGAAGGTAGAATCTCCACTGAGTAATATCCATTCTGTCTAGGCAGGGCTGATGAAATGAAATGCGGATGGGTATCTTGTGATACAATAGTGAATAATTGTTATCAAGACTTCTTGTGAGGGTTGGAAATGTAAAGGTAGACATTTTTGTAGCAAGGAGGGAAGTGATTAATTCTTCAGCCTAGGAACGGAGGTCCCTGGGACCATCAAGTTAGAAGAGCAGAGAGTGGGACCCTACCCAGATAATCAGTGATGCCTGAGATGGAGGCAGAGATGATGACATGGATAGATGGAGCCGTTAGGGATTTTGGACACAGTGAGGGAGAAGGGCTGTGTACTGACGACTGGGGGGGGCAGGCTTGTAGCGTATACCCTTTGGTTGGTTTAGGATGCATGCAGGGGATTGTATCCATAGCAATGAAACGATATATGATAGGATGAATGTAAAACTAATGTTCTCCCATGTAATTCACAATAAAACATTTTTTTTTAAAAAAAGACAAGAAAGAAGGAAAAGATCAAAATGAATGTTAGAAGAGACAATGAAACGTGCTCTCCAGCGTAGAGATGCTAAAGCAAATGGCAGAAACGAGGAGGTTCAAGAGCTGAACAGAAACGTTCAAAGGTCAGCTAGAGAAGACAAACTCAAATATTACTATGAAATGTGCAAATATCTGCAATCAGAAAAACAAAAGGGAAGAACAGGCTCAGCATTTCTCAAACTGGGGAAACTGAAGAAAATTTTCAAGCCTCGACTTTCGTTATTGAAGGATTCTCTGGGCAAATTATTGAATGATGCAGAAAGCATCAAAAGAAGATGGAAAGAATACACAGTCACTGTAGCAAAAGGAAATGGTTGATGTTCAACCATTTTAAGAGGTAGCATATGATCAAGAGAAGACCAAAAGAGTTGTGGGATGACATCAAGAACATGATACATGAAGAAAGCAAAAAGTCATTAAGAAGACAAGAAAAGATCAAAATGGATGTCAGAAGAGATACTGAAACTTGCTCTCCAGTGTAGAGATGTTAAGCAAATGAAAGACATCAGGAGGTCCAAGAGCTGAACAGAAAATTTCAATGATCAGCTCGAGAAGATAAAGTCAAATATTACAACAAAATATGCAAAGATCTGGAGTCAGAAAACCAAAAAGGAAGAAAACGCTCAGCATTTCTCAAGCTGGAGGAACTGAAGAAAAAATTCAAGCCCCGACTTTCGTTATTGAAAGAGTCTCTGGGCAAATTATTGAATGATGCAGAAAGCATCAACAGAAGATGGAAGCAATACACAGTCACTGTACCAAAAGGAATTGGTTGATGTTTAACCATTTCAAGAGGTAGCATATGATCAAGAGCCAATGATACTGAAGGAGGAAGTCCAAGGTGCATTGAAGGAATTGGCAAAGAACAAGGCACCAGGAATTGATGGAATAAAAATTGAAATCTTTCAAGAAAGTGAGGCGGCACAGGAGACACTCACTCATCTCTGCCAAGAAATTTGGAAGACAACTATCTGGCCAACTGATTGGAAGAGATCCGTATTTGTGCCCATTCCAAAGAGGTGACCCAACAGAATGCGGAAATCGTAGGACAATCTCTTTGATATCCCATTCAAGTAAAGTTTTACTAAAGGTAATACAGAAGCAGCTGCAAGCATACTTTGACAGAGACCTTCCAGAGGTCCAAGCCAGAGTCAAAATAGGACATGGAATGAGGGATATAATTGCTGATGCCCGATGGATCTTGGCTGAAAGCAGAGAATATCAGAAAGATATTTACCTGTGCTTTATTGCCTACACAAAGGCCTTTTATTGTGTGGATCATGACAAACTATGGACAACAATGAGAAGTATGAGTATTCCTGAATGTTTAGTTGTTCTCATGAGGAATCTGTACATGGATCAAGAGGCAGTTGGTCAAACAGATCATGGGAATACCGAATGGTTTTAAATTAAGAAACGTGTGTGACAAGGCTATATTGTTTTGCCATATTTATTCAATCTGTATGCTGAGCAAATAATCCCAGAAGCTGGGTTATATGAATAAGAACATGACATCAGAATTGGCGGAACCTCCTTAACAACCTGCAATATGCAGATGATACAACCTTGCTTGCTGAAAGTGAAGAGGGTTTAAAATACTTACTGATGAAGATGAAAGGCCATAGCCTTCAGTATGAATTGCATATCAATTTAAAGAAAGCAAAAATCCTCACCATTATACCAATAAACAACATTCATATCAATGGAGAAAAGATCGAAGTTGTCAAGGATTTCATTCTTCTGATCAACCATCAACACTTATGAAAGCAGCAGTCAAGAAATCAAATTTGCATTAAGCAAATCTGCTACACAAGACCATTTTAAAGTGTTGAAGAGCAAAGATATCAGCTTGAGGACTAAGGTGTGCCTGATCCAAGCCATGGTATTTTCAATAACCTCATATGTATGTAAAAGCTGGATAGTGAATAAGGAAGACTGTAGAAGAATTAATGCCTTTGAGTTACGGTGTTGGAGGAGAATATTGAAAGTGCCATGGACTTCCAAAAGAACCAACAGATCTGTGTTGGAAGAAGTGCAGCCAGAGTGCTCTTTGGAGCCCAGGATGGCCAAACTTCATTCTCATACTTTGGACATATTGCCAGGAGGAATCAGTCGCTGGAGAAGGATATCATGTTCGGTAGGGAGGAGGGTCAGAGAAAAAGAGGAAGACCTCCAGCGAGATGGATTGGCAAAGTGGCAGCATCAATGGGCTTAAGCATGTCAACAATTGTGAGGTTGTTCCAGGACCAAGCAGTGTTTCGTTCTGTTGTGCATAGGGTCACTATGATTCATTACCGACTCGATGGCACCTAACAACAAAAATAGCAACCCAATTTATGGTATTTCCATAGCCTCATATGCATGCGAAAATTGGTCAATGAATGAGGAAGACCTTAGAAGAATTGTTGCATTTTAGTTATGATGTTGGAGATGAATATTAAAAGTATCATGGACTGCCAGAAGAACAACAAATCTGTTGCACGTAGTACAACCAGAATGCTCCTAAGCAGTCAAGATGGTCAGACTTTGTCTATCATGCATCAGACATACTATCAGGCGGGACGAGTCCCTGAATAAGGACATCATGCTAGGTAAAGTGGAGGGTCAGAGAAAAAGAGGGTGACACCCAGTGAGATGGATTGGCACAGTGGCAGCAACAATGGAGTCAATTATCGCAATGATTGTGAGGTTGGAGCAGGACCAGGCACTGTTTCATTCTGTTGTGCACAAGGTTGCTATGAGTCAGTACTGATTAGAAAGCACCTAACAACAACAACAAATGCAAATAGGTATTGGGATTTCAGAGACCATGGGAAAAGACTTTCTAGGAAACCACAGTATCTCATCATCTAGTGTTTGATGAGCTAAGAAGGAACAGACATTTGCTTCCATCCCTGGTCACTCAAAGAGAAAGGTGCATAGAATAGGGCATTTCTTCCCCAGTCCTCTTTACCAGCCCTTCTCCCATTGTCATTCTCTTGCTAGTGTTGCCACATCGACTGGACCCAAGAATGATGAGATCTTATTTTCATGCATGTCTAAATCAAACCAGGCCATAGGGTGCTGAGTTAGTTGCTTTCCTTTTTAAGTGCCAGCCTCCCCTGTGAGCCCTGGCATTTCTGTGTGTCTGCTTACATAGCAGGCTGCCTACATCAAATATTCCTCCTGACCCTTTAGGTGTACTCGGAGACTGAGTTAGCCTCAGGAAACTGCTTTTCCCATAATTCATTTGTGTAATACTGAATGTCAAGCACCTGAAGCAAAGTATCCTGCTGCAACCACCAGCAGGCAAAACTGAATCATGTGCAGACGCCACCACCCCAGGCTTCTGGCTAAGAATAAGATAAGCTCAAAATAGCCTGAACTATCCTCAGTGGACCTTATTTCTTGCCAGCCCCCTCTTTACCACCGGTTATGATTGGCTGAATACTCGGGTAGATAATAATGCCTGAGATCTGTAATAACATTGACAACAGAAATAAATCTCCTGCCTGTGTTAGAGGCTCATCAAATCAGAAGGAGAAGATACTTAATCATTCTGCTATTTACACATCTACCCTCAGGATTTCTAGTATGGATTTCAGGGGTTTCAAGGTCTCTTCAGTTTGGGTGGGTTGTGTAAGAATGTGAGTACGGGAATAGGTGAGGAGTGAAGATTGGATTTAGTGGCTAGGAGGTGTATGTGCATGAGTACATACTCAGATCCCTGTTCTCTATGCATAGATCTGTATTCAAGCTGTCTGAATGGAAAACTACAGCCAAGGTATGCTTGACTAAGGGGAAGCAAAGGGGATTAAGGACCTTTCTGACCCTAAGAAGTCACACTACGACATACCAGTTCCAGTAGGGTTGGGAATGCATTTTCTAAAAATGAACTCAAAGCTGGTAGTGTTTCCTAGACTTGAGTCTTACCTATTGACCAATTCTAAACAACTTGAGTCTCATCTTTTGACCAATTCTAAAGAACTCTGAGGTCTGAGAACCCCAACTCACCACTCCCATGCTTTCCTTCAATTCTCACCCAAGAAGATGCATTTGTCTCCATGCTTGCACCTGATATTTGTAGAGCAGGATGGGTTATATTCTTGACTCTACCTAGCCAAAATACAGTCTCTTTAGGAAAAGAAGACTTACCCATATTAAGTTGTGTGTGTGGCATACTAATTGTAAATGGCACACAATATAAAAACCAGGACTTCTCAACAGGGGCAGGGAACAGAGCAGTAAAGCATGAGTGTTTTGAAAAATTGATCAAGATTAAGTTGAAAGAACAAACAAGATGGCGGATCCGGTGGACGTATAGCAGAGAGCTCCGCCAACAACAACACAGAAT
>NW_006408749.1:4902943-4905150 GCF_000296735.1 Chrysochloris asiatica
AAAAAAAAAAAAAAGATTAAGCTGAACTTTATATGCATGTATTCTTGTTGTTGTTGGACTCCTGGTGTGACACTGCAAGATAAGCACTGGACTGTTAACCACAAGGTGGATGGTTTAAACCCACCAGCTACTCCTCAGAAACCCTATACAGGATCGCTATGAGTTGGATCCTACTCTACAACACTTAACAACAATAGCATTTTTAGTGTGCTTGAGGTCACTTTGAGTCCTTTCTGACTCATAGTGACCCCAAGCACAACATTGCCTAAATACTGCATTATCCTCACAATAGTTGTTAAACTTGAGCCCATTACTGCTGTCAATGTGCCAATCCATGTCATTGGGGATCTTCCTCTGTTTTACTGACCTTCCATTTTACCAAACATGATGTCCTTCTCCAGGGACAGGTCCTTCCTGACAACATGTCCAGAGTCACCGTCCTGGCTGCTTAAAATAGTATACCTATTCCAACGAAGACTTTTTTGTTCTTCTGGAAGTCCATGATACTTTTAGTATTCTCCAACACCAAAATTCAAATGCCTCATTTCTTCTACAATCATCCTTATTTATCATCCAACTTTCACATGCATATGAGACAACTGAAAATACCATTGGTTGGGTCAAGCACACCTTATTGTGCTTTGCTCTTTAACACTTTAAAGTGGTCTTGTGCAGCAGATTTGCCCACTGCAATACATCTTCTGATTTCTTGAGTGCTGCTTCCACGAATGTTAGTTGTGGATCCAAGCAAAATAAAGTCTTTGACAACTTTGATTTTTTCTTCATTTGTCATGATATTATTTATTGGTCCAGCGATTTGTTGTTGTTAGGTGCCATTGAGTTGGCACCTTATGCACAGCAGAACGAAACACTGCCCAGTCCTGGGCCAACCTCACTACAGTTGCCACACTTGAGTCCATCGATGCTTCCACCTGGCCAATCCATCTCATTGGGGGTCTTCCTCTTTTTCTCTGACCCTCCACCTTACCAAACATGATATCCTTCTCCAGCGACTGTTCCCTCCTGAAAATATGTCCAAAGTATAAGAGATGAAGTTTGGCCATCTTGGCCTCTAAGAAACACTCTGGCTGCACTTCTTCCAAAACAGATCTATTGGTTCTTTTGGCAGCCCATGGCACTTTTAGTATTTTCCTCCAACACCATAATTCAAAGGCATCAATTCTTCTACAGTCTTCCATATTCACTGTCCAGCTTCCACATGCATTTTGAGTCATTGAGGAAAAATTGATACTGATGGCTATAGTCTTTGAACTTCATCGGTAAGCATTTAAAATCATCTTCACTTCCAGGAAGTAAGGTTGTATCATCTGCATATTGGAGGTGTGAATGAGTCTTTCTCCAATGATACCACATTCTTCTTCATATAATCCAGTTTCTCAGATTATTGGCTCATCATACAGATTGAAATAAGTATGGTGAAAGGATACAATCCTAGCTTGCAACTTTCCTGCTTTTAAAACATTCAGTTTCCCCTGTTCTGTTGTAACTGCCTTTTGGCATGAACAGTTTCTTCATGAGCACAAGTAAGTATTCTGGAATACCCATTCTTGGCAATGTTATTCTTAATTTGTCATGGTCCACAGAGTCAAAAGTCTTTGCATACTTAATAAAGCATAAGTAAACATCTTTCTGATAGTTTCTGCTTTCAGCCAAGATCCATTTGACAGCAATAATATCCTTCATTTAACGTCATCCTCTGAATCCAGTTTGAATTTCTGGCAGATCCTAGTCAATGTACTGTTGGAACCATTTTTGAATTGTCTGAAACAAAATTTTACTTGTATGTGACATCAGTGATATTGTTTGATGATTTCCACATTCTGTTGGATCACTTCTCTATGTAATAGGCACAAATATGGATCTCTTCCAATCAGTGGGCCAGGTTTCTTTGCATAGATGAGTTGAATCTCTCCAGTGCTGCATCAGTTTGTTGAAAGATTTCAATTTGTATTCTGTCAATTCCTGGAGCATTGTTTTTAACTAGTGCCATTCATGCTGCTTGAACCTCCTTCTTCAGTACCATCAGTTCTTGATCATATGCAACCTCTTGAAGTGGTTGAGCATTGGTCATTTTTTTTTTTTTTTTTTTGGCAGACTGACTCTATGTATTCCATCCATCATCTTTTGAGTCTTTCTGCATCATTCAGTATGTTGTCCATAGAATCCTTAAATTTTGTAAATGAGGC
>NW_006408749.1:4905810-4912649 GCF_000296735.1 Chrysochloris asiatica
TTCGAGTCGGTTCCGACCCATAGCGACCCTGTACAGGGTTTCCGAGGCTGTAAATCTTTACGGGAGCAGAAAGCCTCATCTTTCTCCCGCGGAACGGCTGGTAGTTTCGAACTGCTGATTGGATCATGCATAATTCTATCATGCAATAAATCTCTAGCATCATTTCTATTACCAAGGCCATATTTTCCAATTGCTGATCATTGCTTTTTGTTTTCAACATTCACATTTTAATCACCAGTAAATATCAGTGCATCTGGATTGCATGTTTTGTTAATTTTAGATGAAATAAGTTGGTAGAATTCTTCAATATCATCATTACTGGTTATAGTACTTGTTGTGTTAATTTGAATAATAGTGTTATTTACTGGTTTTCCTTGTAGGCGTATGAACATTATCCTATCACAGATAGAACTATACTCCAAGATAGATCTTTAAATGTTGCTTTAGATGATTAATGCAATGTCTTTCATCTTCAATTTGCTGTTCCAGGTATAGTGAACCAGATGATTGCCTGATTCAAAATGGCCATTTCAGCTCAGCACTGAACAACAATGCCTATGATACTGATACTTATGTGCTCCATTTCATTTTTGACAACTTCAATTTTCTGAGGCTCATGTTTCATATATTCCATGTTCTAATTATTAATGGATGTTTACAGTTGTTTCTCCTCATATTGAGTTGTGCTCTATCCGCAAATGAACATCCTGAAAGCTTCACTCAATTCATGTTATTATGGTGTAATTTGAGGAGGCAGCTCTTCCCCAGTCCTTTTTTGAGTACCTTCCAACCTGTGGGGCTCATCTTCCAGCATATCTGACAATATTCTGCTGCTATTCACACTGTTTTAATTTTTATGTACTATATTTGAAAATGTTCTGTTGTTATTCATAAGGTTTACAGTGGTTAAACATTCAGAAGTATTCTGCCTCTTCTTCTTTCTAGTCTGCCTTAGTTTGGAAGCTTTGCTGAAACCTGTCCACCAGGGTGACCCTGCTAGTATTTAAAATACCAGTGGCATGGATTCCAGCATCTCAGCAACATGCAAGCCACCACAGTATGACAAACTGACAGAGAGTGGTGGATACATATATTAGCAGGCCATTTACTAATTTCCAAATTCGTGGAAAAGGCAAAAATGTCCCAGATAAGTAACATGACCTATACAAGGTCACTGAGCTCACAATCACATCAGGATTGATCTTTTCAAGTTCTGACACACTCTTTGCCCATGAGAATAAGTGACTTAAGAGAATTTCTGTCAGCTCTAAAGAACCAGAATTTAAGAACAATTTTCTTTCACTTGAAATCTTTGTAACAACTGGGCACAAAGAATGTTCATTTTCACATCATCCTGCATCCATAAAACTACACTGAAATTCACAGTAAAAACTAAAAAGATAAAAGCCAAAAAACTACATTGGAGTCTTCTTTCCCAACCACATGTCACAAATAAACTTCATCTGTACCTCTATGCCCATCACCACTGTAACTAAATCAGGATCCTTCCAATCTTCTTCAGCCGCTCCAAACCATCCATGTTCCTTCCATTCTTTCACATGATTCTGAGTTGTTCTGTCTTCTGCACATCTTTTTCATATATGAGCTCTAGGCTCCATGGCAACCCTATTATCTCTGTAAGGATGGGGGCCAAATCTCCTGTTTTCTTTGGTTCCCCAAGAATATTCAGCAAATGTGTGGAAACGTAGTGACCACTTGTGTTGAAACTACTTTCTACCGTGCTTAATGACATGAAAGACAAATGTCACGACACTCCAGAAATGTTGACTGAGCGACTGCTAAGGGACAGGAACAGGGTCACCTCATCCTCCTCTCTGCCCTCTTTTTTAGTCTTTCCCAAACACCATGGAAAAGGTCTTGCTCTCTGCTTCTGTTAGACTGTTCTATTTTCTACCCTTACACTCTAGGCAGTGAGAAACTCAAATAAGAATAAAGGACATTTATCTCACTCTGAAAGGCTGCGGTTTTTTTTCCTGCACTGCTCTTGGTGTTCTCACTCTCCCATCCAAACAGTTCAATAGCTTAAAAAAAAAAAAAATGAAATTGGGAATGGGGGAGAAGGGAAGAGAAAGAAGGAGGGAAAAAACAAATAGAGATACAAGGGCATGAAGAGTAAACATCACACAGACCACTGATGTTCTCCCTGTTGAGGACAGGAAGGGAGCTGTACTTTGCAAGCATTTGTAAATATCTTTTTTTCTGGGTAAAGACCCTAATGGAAACTGAAAGAGTAGTGGGTCCTTTTCCACTCTCATGATCATGTTAAAAGTTTAACTTCATCATCTGGCTGCTCATCAATCCAAGAAGGAGGGCAGAAAGTGCCTTGTGGTTTATGTTTATAACTGGTATCATCCCCCTGAACCCAGAGGGAGCCCAGCTTGGCTTATTTGAGACCATATGAGGTTATTGTTAAACTCATATATATCTTAGGGACCCTTGCTGTCTGTTATAATGGAGAAAAATCCTAAGCTGAACCCCTTGGCTCTCCCACCTTCGTCTTCTGTTCATCACTGGTAGATGAGCTGAAGAAGCAGCTCAATGACACCCCAAGTCCAATTGAGTATCGGACCCGGTGAATGCACTTGTGCATAGCTAAATAGCTCAGAGATCTGGAATACTGATTGGCCACAAGACTTTGCATTAAGAACAGTGGGCGTTTTCCACAGAAAACTTGGCACAAGATAAATTCCATAATGTATTAGTTTCCCATTGCTGCCTAGTATCTTGTGACTCAAAATAGCACACATTCATGAGCTCAGCATTCCCTAGGTCAGAAGTCAAAGCATGGGTCTTATGAGGATGAAATCTAGTTATCCACTGAGCTGCATTCTCATCTATAGCCTCTTCCAAAATAGGACTGAGGTCCCTATTTCCTTGTTGGCTGCCAGCCACTTTATACCTAGAGCCTACCTACATTTCTTTTTCATGTGGCCCTTTGTATAATCAAACCCATAACAGAACTTCAAGACCTTCACATGTTTCCAATCTCTCTGATATTCCTTTGTGCCTTCCTTTTTTGGCAGTGGACAGAAAAAACAAATCTGCTTCTAAGGGCTCGTGCCATATGAATAGACTCTCCTGGATAATCTCCCTACCTAAAGATTAACTGTGCCATATAACATAACACAATAACAGAGTTATATCTTATTTAATAGTGAATCCTGGAGGTGTGTGTGTGTGTGATCATGTACATGTACACACTTTTAGAATTCAATATTCCACAAGCAACTTGTATATGTGCATGCACCCATACAAAAACATCACACACACACACAAACACACACACACACTGCACAGTTTTGCAGACATATTAGTCCATAAAGCAATAGATCTTACCATTTTCATCACTTAAACCACAAACAAGTAACTGAACTTACAACTGTGATAGAGTCCTACTTTGAGAGCAAATTCTTCCTCAGCGCTGTTCAAAAGAATAGAAATTATTTTTGCTTGTTGGGTTTTTCAAAAGTGCTCAACAGCTAGAGAGAGTTCTCAGTGTGTAGCAGTGTGTCATGACCACTTACATTTCATAAGCTGCCTGGAACTCTGAATATCTTTGAGTTTCTGATTTTGGAAATGCTTCTCTGTATCTTACTGATTAAGAATTTTCAACCTTTTAGAAATGAAATCGATTTCCGGTTACTCTCTCATTCAGTCTGAAATGTAAATTTCAAGAGAAGTTAGTTTGCCTGAGTAAAGACATGAAAGCAGGATGCATTAGAATTAGTGGGGCAGCTGGAAATCAGGTGGAGTAGAGGGCTAAAATCCATGCATTGTTATGAAGATTTGCAGAGGAAAGTACATATACTCATGTATTCTTCTTCAGAATCCAATGTGGTTAATGCTGTGTGCCATCAAATGTACTCCAACTTGTAGTGAGCTTATAGGATAGAGTAGAACAGCCCCATAGGATTTCCTTAGCTGCAGCCTTTTTGAGAGAAGGTTGCCAAGTCTTTTCTCCCTTGGAGCTGGTTTTGGGTTCAAGCCACCAACTTTTTTATTAGCAGCCAAAAGCTTAACCATTGCATAATCAGATGTCATCTCAGAGTCCATTGTTGTTAGATGCCACCGAGTCAGTACAGACTCATAGCGATTTTATGCACAGCAGAACAAAACACTGCCCAATCCTGGGCCAAACTCACTATCATTGCCACTCTTGAGCCCATTGATGTTTTCACTTTGCTAATTCATCTCACTGGGTTCTTCCTTTTTTTCTCTGACCCATCTCCCTACCAAACTTGATATCCATCTCCAGAAACTGGTCCTTCCTGACAATATGTCCAAAGTATGAAACACGAAGTTTGTCCATCCTGGCCTCCAATGAGCACTCTGGCTACACTTATTCCAACACAGATCTGTTGGTTCTTTTGGCAGCCCATGGCACTTACAATATTCTCCTCCAACACCATAACTCAAAAGCATCAATTCTTCTATGGTCTTCCTTATTCACTGTCCAGCTTTCGCATGCATATGAGGTTACTGAATATACCATGGCTTGGGTCAGGTGCACCTGAGTTTTCAAGCTGATATCTTTGCTCTTCAATACTTTAAAAAGGTCTTCTGCAGCAGATTTGCCTAATGCAATGCGTCATTTGATTTCTTAACTGCTGCTTCCATGATCCAAGAAGAATGAAGTCCTTGACAACTTCAATATTTTCTCCATTGATAAGAATGTTGTTTATTGGTCCAATGGTGAGGATTTTTGTTTTCTTTAAATTGAGATGCAATTCATACCAAAGAAGGCTGTGCACTTTGATCTTCATCAGTAAATATTTTAAGTCTTCTTCACTTTTATCAAGCAAAGTTGTATCATTTGCATGAGGAATGGAAAATATATATGACTAAGTTAGGAGTCTCAAGGTAGTGCAAATGGTTCACATGATTGGTTGCTAACCAAAAGTCTGGAAGTTGAGTCTACCCAGAGACACCTCTGAAGAAAGACCTGGTGAACTACTTTAAAAAAAAAAATCTGCCATTAAAAATCCTATGAAGTGTAGTTCTAGAGTGACACACACAGGGTAATCATGAGTTTGAATCACCTTGACAGAAACTGGTACTTGTAGTTTGGATGGTGGACTGTCAATTAAGCATGCTTAATATAAACAAAAAGATTCTAGACTGTTTCTAAAAGCGTCCAGGAAAGGATAAACTATAGAGGATAGTCCCCATATGTACCTCCAATCTGCATTTTGAGTGATGCTTTATGTCTATCAAAGTGTCTATATATATATGGACTCCATTTTGGAAGAAGAGCAGCCAGAGTACTCCTTGGAGACCATGATGGCCAAACTTTGTCTCTCATACTTCAGACATATTGTCAGGGGAACCAGTCACTGGAGAAGGACATCATGTTTGGTAAGGTGGAGGGTCAGAGAAAAAGAAGAAGACCCCCAACAAGTTGGATTGGCCAAGTGGCAGCTTCAATGGACTCAAGCGTGGCAACAGTAGTGAGGTTGGCCCAGGATCAGGCTTTCTGCTGTGCATAAGGTCACTATGAGTCAGTACCGACTCAATGGCACCTAACAACAAAAACAACAGCAGCAACCCTTTAAAACAGATGGCTAAGTAAAAAAAAAAAAAAAAGAAAGAAAAAATTTATACAACTTCCTATCCAAATTTGCTAATTGAAAACAACTTTAATCTGGCAAGTGCTGGAATAGTGAAAAGACAATTGGGTTGTTAATGAGTTAATGTTCTACACTGCTGCTGACTCAGACCTAAAATTATGCATGGGAATGGACTGATGCTGGCTGAGAGAGCAAAACTGTGAAGGAGCATAGAGATTTTAGGGAAAGTGTGTTGTCAGAGGAAGGAGGAAGACTTGCATAACAAAGAGAATGATCCTTTTTCCTAGGTTGTGCTGTGGGTTAAAGGGCTGGAGTTTCAAAGTCTGTTTGAAATAAAAGGTCAGTGATTCAAGTTCACCAGCCAATCCTAGGAAACCGTATATAAGGTCTCTATGGGCTGGAATAGATTTGATAGCACTTAACAGCAACAACAACAGCATTCCTAAGACTAGAGTCCTGGTGTGGCACTGCAAGAGAATGCACTGGACCACAAGATCAGTTTAAATCACAAGGTTGGTGGTTAAAACTCACCAGGCATTAGTCAGAAACCCTAAACAGGGTCACTATGAATTGGAACAAATTTGTTGAGGGTACTTAACAACAACATCTAAGAGTTGCTGTTGTGGAGGACTGCTGTGGCACTATAGGATAAGCACTGGACTACTAACTGCCAAGCTAATGGTTCAAACCCACCAAGCACTCCTCAGAAACCTATACAGGGTGGCTATGAGTCCGAACCAACTTGACATCTCTTAACTACAACAACAATGCCTAAGACTTTATATTTCAGTTCAGGATGCTGGAATTGTATACAATTTTATACATGTATACAATTCAGGTGAAAAAGCTTTTGCATTCTTGAAGGCAAAGGAACATGGGTGTAAAGAAGGTGTAGCATTGTTGTTGTTGTTGTTATGTACCATGGAATTGTTTCCAACTCATAGCGACCCTGTAGAAGGTTTCTGAGACTATAAATCTTTGTTGTTGTTAGGTGCCATCAAGTCAATACCGACCCATAGCAACCTTATGCACAGCAGAACAAAACACTGCCAGATTCTGGGCCAACCACACTACTGTTGCCATGTTTGAGTTCATTGATGTTGTCCCCAATCCATCTTGTTGGGGATCTGCCTCTTTTTCTCTGACCCTCGATCTTATCAAACATGATATCCTTCTCCAGTGACTGGTCCCTCCTGACAATATGTCTGAAGTATGAGAGATGAAGTTTGGCCATCCTGGCCTCCAAGGAGT
>NW_006408749.1:4914371-4916337 GCF_000296735.1 Chrysochloris asiatica
AAATCTGTTCTTCAGATGATCTCTAAATTCAGGTGGTATATATTTAACGTCATACTTTGGCTCTCATGGACTTGTTTTCATTTTCTTCAGTTTCAGTTTGAATTTGCATATGAATTATTGATGGTCTGTTCCATAGTCTGCCCCTGGCCTTGTTTTCACTGATGATATGGAGCTTTTCCATCATCTCTTTCCACAGATGTAGTCAATTTGATTTCTATATATTCCATCTGGTGAGGTCCATGTGTCTAGTTGTCTCTTATGCTGTCTAATGAAGGTATTTGAAATGAACAAATAATTGATTTTGCAGAATTCTATCATGTGTTCTCCAGCATCCTTTCTATCACTAAAGCCATATTTTCCAACGACTGATCCTTCCTCTTTGCTCCTAACCTTTACATTCTAATCACCAATAATGATCAGTACATCTTGACTGCATATTTGATCGATTTCAGATTGAAGAAGTTGGTAGAATTCTTCTAGTTAATCCTCACTGGCTTAAGTGGTTGGTGCATAAATTTGAACAATAGTGATATTAACTGGGCTTCCCTGTAGGCACATGGATATTATCCTATCACAGACAACGTTGTACCTCATGACTAATCGGGATACGATCTTTTTGGTGATGAATGCAACAGCATTCCTCTTTAATTTGTCATTCCAGGCATAGTAAACCATGTGGTTGTCAGATTCAAGAAGGCTAATACCAGTCCATTTCAGCTCACTAATGCATTCCATTTCATTTTTGACAATTTCCAATTTTCTCAGATTCATGCTTGGTACATTCCATGTTCCGATTTCGAATGGATGTTTACAGCTGTTTCTTTTCATTTTAAGTTGTGTACCATCAGCAAATGAAGATCCCGTGGCTCTTCTCTCATGGGCTTTACTGCATTCACATCATCACAGTCAACTCTACTTTGAGGAGGCAGGTCTTCCCCGGTCGCATTTTGAGTGCCTTCCAACCTGAGGGGCTCATTTTCTGGCACTATATCTGTCAGTGTTTCTCTGCTATTCATAAGGTTTTCAGTGACTAAATATTTGTAAGTAGTCCGTCACTCTTTCTTCTTAGTCTATCTTCATCTGAAAGCTCATCTGAAAGCTGTCCACCATGGGTGACCCAGCTGGTATTTAAAATACCAGTGGCATAGCTTTCAGAATCACAACAACTCACATGCCACCACAGTATAACAAACAGACAGACGAGTGGTAACCATTTGTTTTTTTAAATCTTTACCGAAGCAGAAAACTTGATCTTTCTCTCATGGGACAGCTAGTAGTTTCAAACTGCTGACCCTGGGGTTAGCAGACCAATTTGTAACCACTACAGTATCAGAGCAGAGTATAAGCAAATGCCATAAATCCATGAAAACTATAAAATTACAATTCATATTTACTGAGATTTTTTTCTTCACGATTGAATATGGTCTTTGCATTCTAAAACCTGGTTGGAATATGAGAAACTAGCAATACTCTTTGGTTGAGAATCTAAAGTCCCTTGGGTTTTATGGCAATACAGATCCCTAGACTCCAACACTAGACCTGTTGAATCAAAATCTCCACAAATGCTGTTAAAGAGAAACACCACAGGAACTGAGGGAAAGACTGGGACTCCAGGGAGAGGGCTATCAGATACTATCAGGTAATTCTTTGGAAGCCACACTGACCACTCATTTATTATTGGAAGATATTATACATTTTCTTTTTGGATAAAGCAGCAGATATTCAGAGAGGATAAGAGTCTTACCTAACATTACACAGGTGAAAACCATGTCTTCCGACCTTTTTGGCAGCTTTCATTTCCATGCTCATAATACTGAGTACATTACTGTAAGATTTTTTTTTTTTTAATTAAATGTTTTTATTTTGCATTGAGTGAAAGTTTACAGGGCACATCATCAGCTTCACATTCAACCATTCATATAGCTTGTTTCATTACATTGATTATTATCCCCGCCATATATCATCA
>NW_006408749.1:4943325-4945342 GCF_000296735.1 Chrysochloris asiatica
GTTTGGGCCTCAGGGGGCCTGGGTATCAGCAGCTGGGCATCGGGCGGTTTGGGCCTCAGCGGGCGGGTTGGGTGGATTGGGCCTCGGGGGGCCTGTGCCTCGGGGACCGGGCTGAGGACGGGTTGGGTCTTAGGGTCACTGGGCCTCGGTGACCGGGCAACGCGGCAGTTTGGGCTCAGAGGCCCTGGGCCTCCGCGACCTGGCTACGTGGTGGGTTGGGCCTTGGGGGCCCTTGACCTTGGAGGCGACCGGGCCTTGGTAGGGCCTTTGCCTTTGTGACCAGTCTGTGGGCGGGTTGGGCCTCAGGGCAGGCCTTGGCCTCAGTGGGAGTGTCTGGGCCTTGGGTGTTCCTGAGACTCGGCGGCTTGGCAGAGGGCTGGTCTAGGCTGGAGCAGTAGAGGGCTGGTGGTAATGGATGCAGGGAGGTAGTATCTGTATTGGATGATGTAAAAGATGGTTCTCTCTCAGTCTCTCTGTACCGTGGGTACCCCGAATTTCCTGATATCCTCTCCAATATCCCTCTCTATTTGTTCAGCTTTGTTAGTTTATGCTTCCTTTTCTCTGGAAATGCAGCCTTCTAAGTGTGGTTGCTCTAGCCCTGCATTCCAAGGTCTGCAGGGGGCAGAGGCTCTCGCTGGCGTGGGAGCAGAAGCGGAAACCGCATGCAGGCAGGCAAAAGCTCAAAAATGCCTGTAATTCCTCAGCAATTTGATCTTTTAAAAAAATGAGTTCAGAATGTTGCAATATAAGATCTTATGTTTGTTCAAAGGCTGTCTGTCTGCTAGACAGAGGTTTCCTATGTGTGATTCCGCCCCTTTTCCCCGGTGCCCTACCTGAGCTGCCTGGTCCGGGAATCGCCGGTCCCCTTCGCTTGGCTCATATTTCTTGTGGGTAAATATCAAGTAGAGGAATTTCAGAATATAAGGTGTTTCTATTTCCAACCTTTTGAGGAAGCCCCATATTGCTTTCCAGAGAAGTTGGACCATTTTGCAGTCCCACCAGCAATGAAGGAGCCTCCTATTCTCTCCATATCCCTGCCAGCATTTAGTCTCCTCTACTTTTTTTAATCTTTGCTGCTGCTATTGGTGTGAGATGATATTTCATAGTTGTTTTGATTTGCATCTCTCTTCTTCGAAGCAGCAAGATCTTCAAAGCAGTGAGATCTTTGAAGCAGTGAGATCTTCTAAGCAGCTCTAACCACTACACTACCAGGCCTTGCACCTTCACAATGGTGGATCGGGTAGACGAGTAGTGAGGAGCTCGGTCAACAACAACACAGAACACCGGGGCAAGTGGGCTCACGAGATGGTGTTGGAACTCTGAAACAAATATAAAGGTATGTTTGGAGGATAGGAGGATTGGAGTGTTTCCAGCTGGGGAATTTGCAGGGAATCCAGAAATCCATTGTTTTCTGGATCAAGACACTCAGCTCTTCCAGGAGCAGCCATCTTGGGAGAGACCCTCTTGATTGTAACTTGATTATATCAGGATTGTATCCAGATTGACATCGAAATTTAAAGTGACAGTATCAATATAAAACCAAATGGCCACCACTCATCTGTCTGTTGTGCTGTGGTGGCATGAGTTGTTGTGATTCTGAGGGCTATGCCACCAGTATTTAAAATAACCGGCAGGGTCACCCATGTTGGACAGGTTTCAGATGAGCTTCCAGACAAAGACAGACTAGGAAGAAAGAGTGATGAACTACTTCTGAATTGCTAGACACTGAAAACTCTATGAATAGCAGAGAAACATTGTCAGATACAGGACCGGAAGGTGGGAAGACACTCACAATGCGACTGGGGAAAAAAAAATGCCTCCTCAACGTAGAGCTAACCATAATGACGTGAATAGAGTTAAGCTCAGGGGGTAGAAAAATGCACAGAACCTTCATTTGCTGATGAGCCACAACTCAAAATGAAGAGAAACAGCTATAAACATCCACTGAAAATGGGAACATGGAATGTACGAAGTATGAATCTGGGAAAATTGGAAGTTGTCAAAAATGAAATGGAAT
>NW_006408749.1:4947137-4950582 GCF_000296735.1 Chrysochloris asiatica
AAGGTTGTGTTCTTTCACCATACTTATTCAACCTGTATGCTGAGCAAATAATACGAGAAGCTGGGTTCTATGAAGAAAAACGTGGCATCAGGACTTGAATTAGACACATTAACAACCTGCGATATGCAAATGATACAACTCTGCAAGTGTGGGTGTTCTTGCACGTATCCCCTCTCTTCTTATCTGCTGGACGCTTCTCTCTCCACTCTAGTCCTCTGTGGCTGTGTCACTGATTCTGGGCACAAGAGTCCCCAGGGCTAGTCACACTGCTGCTGATCAGGTCTTCAACCGGGTTCACAGGAGTCTATTGAATATTTTTGGGCTTAGCTCTCTGCTTCATTGCTGTTTTTCCCTCATTTCCCCTTATGGGTGAAGAGCGTGGTCACCAATCAGAACATGTATTCCCATTGAGTCTTAGTCTTGGAAGAGGGTTTGCATTGAGGGGACCCGACCACTTGCCTTGATGTCTCCTGGGCAAGCAACTTGCTTGTTCTTATAGTAACAGTCAGTCTGCCTTGATTGTTTTGTATTTTTCCTGTAGATCTTTCTTTTAAGAAGTATCTTCTCTTCCTCTAGCCACTCCAGGCTGGTCTGCTCAGCCTTTCAAGTGAAAATTTCCCATCTCTGAAGATCTGGATGTGGTTCAGGCTTCCACCTATATAGTCTTATGTAATGCAGAGGCTCCACAGGAAGCCTCCCTCACTGAACACATTTTTGCCCCATTTTAGGTGTTCCAATCAGTTATAAGCAGAAGACAGACTTATAAGCTTTCTATGGTGATGTTTCTGGCTATTCCTTTCTCTCCCCCTCCAGTGTCTACTTTATAATATAATGCAAGGAAAACCAAGATTCAAAAGACAGCCAAGCATCTTAACATTATTCCCCCCTTTTTCCCCATTGCAACAATGTCTCAATCTCTGTATCCCAGAGCCCTGTTTTTCCAAGGTTGTGCATACATCATTATTTACCTCTGTCTGATTTAGCCTTTTCATACCTGCCTAATTGTTCTCCCATCTGTTTTGTTCTTCCATTCCCCTCTCCCTTGTATATTGCCCCCCTCCCCAGAACCCACACTAACCTGTGTCTATTCCCTTCCTTGTGCTCCACCTTACCCTCCCTCCCCTCACTCCACCCCTACATCCCAGCATTCAGCAAAGAATCCACTTTAGTGGGTTAGTATGGGTTATTTTTCTTAGTCTTTAACTGTAGTGATCCTATGCAGTATTTCTCCTTTTGTGACTCACTAATTTCACTCAACATAATGACCTTAAGTTTCATCCATGTTAGATGGTGATATGCAGCTTTCTTGTTATTTTTCAAGGTAGCATAATATTCCATTATGTGTATGTACCACAGTTTATTTATCAGTTCTTCAGTTGATGGGCACTTTGGCTGTCTCCATCTTTTTGCTATTGTAAATAGTGCTGCTATGAATATTGATGTGCATATATCTTCTCGTGTTGTGGCTCGTTTTTCATGTAGGTAAATACCAAGTAGAGGAATTGCTGGATCATAAGGTATTTCTATTTTCAACCTTCTGAGGAAGCCCCATATTGCTTTCCAAAGAGGTTGAACCATTTTGCAGTCCCACCAGCAATGAAAGAGTGTCCCAGTTTCTCTACATCCCTGCCAACATTTATTGTCCTCAATATTTTTTATCTTTGCTGTTATTGTTGGTGTGAGTTGATATCTCATTGTTGTTTTGATTTGCGTCTCTCTAATGGCTAGTGATCATGAACATTTTTTCATATATTTGTTGGCTGCCCAGATCTCTTCCTTGGTCAAGTGTCTGTTCATGTCCTGTGCCCACTTTTTAATTGGGTTATTTGTCTTTTTCTTGTAGAGGTGTTGTAGTTTCCTATATATTTTAGAAATCAGTCCCTTGTCTGATGTGTGATTACAAAAGAATTTTTCCCATTCTGTGGGTTCCATTTTTACTCTTCTGGTGAAGTTCTGATGCACATTAATTTTTAATTTTTAGTATGTCCCACTCATCTATTTTGTCTACTTTTGTGTGTGGTTTTCAAAATGTTTAGTAGTCTGTGTATTCCCTGAATTAGTGCCCTCACATTTGCCCCTATTTTTTCATTGATGGCCTTCATAATTCTGGGATTCACATTTATGTGTTTAATCCATGTTGAGTTGGTTTTTGTATAAGGTGTGTGGTGAAGGTCTTGTTTCAATCGTTTGCGTATAGTTTTCCAGTTCTGCCAGCACCATCTGTTGAAGAGACTATCACCACCCCATGCGAGATATTTAGGTGTTTTGTCAAAAATCAGTTGGCTATATGTAGATGGATTAATTTCTGGATTCTCGATTCAGTTCCTTTGATCTATGTGCCTTTCATTGTACCAATACCAAGCAGTTTTGACCACTGTAGCCCTGTAGTAAAAGTCTGGAAGTGACAGGCCTCCAACCTTATCCTTGTTCTTAAGCAGTTCTTTGCTTATCCTGGGTCTCTTTCCTTTCTATATAAAGTTTGTAATAGTTTTCTCCATCTCTTTGAAGAATGACATTGAAATCTGGATTGGTATTGCATTATATGTGTAAATTGCTTTGGGCAGTATTGACATTTTCACAATGTTAAGTCTTCCTATCCAGGAGCATGGTACATTCTTCCATTTTTGTAAGTCTCTTTTGGTTTCTTTTAGTAGTGTTTTGTAGTTTTCTTTGTATAAGTCCTTTGTTTCTCTGGTTACATTTATTCCTAGATATTTCATCCTTTGGGTGGCTATTGTAAATGGCATTGCTTTCCTAATGTCCTTTTCAATGCTGACGTTTTGGTATAGAGGAATCCAACTGATTTTTGTATGTTGATCTTATATCCTGCCATTTTGCTCCATCTACCAATGAAGTCTAAGTGGCTTTTTTACTGAGTCTTTGGGGTTTTCTACATATAGGATCATATCATCTGCAAATAGGGAAAGTTTTACTCCCTCTTTGGCAATTTGGATGTCTTTAATTTCCCTCTCTTGCCTTATAGCTCTTGCTAAGACTTCCAGCACAATATTGAATAGGAGTGGTGACAAGGGTCATCCTTGTCTGGTTCCTGGTCGTAGAGGGAAAGTTTTCAGTTTCTTTCCATTGAGAGTAATGTAGTCTGATGGTTTTGAATATATGCTCCTAATTATGTTGAGAAATTTCCCTTCAATTCCTATTTTGTTGAGTGTTTTTATCAGAAATGGATGTAGGATTTTGTCAAATTCTTTTTCTGCATCAATTGATATGATCATGTGGTTCTTTTCTTTTTTCTTATTTACATTGTGGATAACGTTGATCGTTTTTCTAATGTTGAACCATCCTTGCATCCCTGATATGAATCCGACTTTATCATGATATATTATGTTTTTGATGTGTTGCTGGATTCTGTTGGCTAGGATTTTGTTGAGAATTTTTTGTGTCTATGTTCATGAGGGATATTGGTCTATAATTTTCTTTCTTAGTG
>NW_006408749.1:4950826-4953474 GCF_000296735.1 Chrysochloris asiatica
ATTTGTGTCTTCTCCCTCTTTTCTTTTGTTAGGTTTGCCAATGGTCTGTCGATTTTGTTAATTCTTTCAAAGAACCAGCTTCTTGTCCTTTTGATTGTTTCTATAGTTTTTCTGTTTTCTATCACATTTATTTCTGCTCTAATGTTTATTATTTCTTTTCTTTTTATTGCTGTGGGTTCCCTCAGTTGGTCTGTTTCTAATTGTAGTACATGTTATATTACTGTGTTAATTTTGGTTCTTTCTTATTTTTGGAAGTGTGTGTTTATTGGAAGAAATTGTCCTCTCAGCATCGCTTTGTCTGCGTCCCAAAGATTTTGGTTTGCTGTGTTTTCATTCTCATTTATTTCTAGGGCCTTTGTGAATTCACGTTTAATTTCTTCTACTACCCCGTGGCTTTTCAGCAGGTTGTTATTCAGTTTCCATGTAGTTGACTTGATTTCCTTTGTCTTCCTATTATTGATTTCTAATTTGATAGCATTGTGGTCTGAGAAGATGTTTTGTAGTATTTCGATATTTGTAAATTTATGGAGATTTGTTTTGTGGCCTAAAACATGGTCTATTCTAGAGAATGTTTGTGCTGTTGTTGGGTTGAATGCTCTGTACACATCTATGAGTTCCTGTTGGCTGATTGTGTCTTATTTAGCTCCTCTGTGTCTTTGTCAAGTTTCTTTCTAGTTGTTCTATCCATTTTTAAGAGCAGTGTATTAAAATCACCCATTGTTGCTGTAGATTCACCTATTACTTTCTTCAAATATATTAGAGTTTGCTTTATGTATTTTGGAGTTCTTTCATTGGGAGCATAGATATTTATTATTGTTATTTCATCTTGTTCAATTGTCCCTTTAATCATGATGTAATGTTCATCTTTATCTATTATGCTGTTTTTTGCTTTAAAGTTTATCAGAAATTAGGACTGCCACTCCTGTTCGTTTTTCATTGCAATTAGTTTGGTATATTTTTTTCCATCCATCGACTTTTAATCTGTTTTTGTCTCTATGTGTATGATGTGTCTCTTTTAGACAGCATATTGAAGGATCTTGTTTTCTTATCCATTCTGCCACCTTCCGTCTCTTATCAGGTGCATTTAATCCATTTACATTCAGTGTAATTATCGATAGATATTGATTAATTGCTGCCACTGTTTTTTTTTGTGTGTGTGGTGTTGCTGCTTCTTTGTTCTGTGTGTCTTCTTTATTGAGTTCATGATTTTTGTGTTCTTTCTTGTGAGTTTCCTCATAGTTTTAATGTTTCCATATTCTTCTTGAATTTTCATTTTCTTGGTATGTTGTGAAGTGTTAATTTTCTTTCAGATTTCCTTATAGTTCATTAATTTTTCTCTCCATTTTGTGCAGTCTATTTTATCTTGTAATCAACCTGACCTTCTCACTATGTGGATCTCTGTTCCTACGTGTTTACCTTCTTTTACATTTTACTTGTTTTGACCATACACTGACCTCCCAGATTCTCTGAGTTTGTTCTTATTGTTTTGTTCTGTTCCCAACTCTTCCTTCTGTTGACTTAATTCAGGGAGATGGTGCCACGTATGTCAATCTCTGGTTGTTGTCTGTTCTTGTTGCTTCTCAGTCCACAGAACTCCCTTTAGGATGTTTTGTAGTGCAGGGTTGGCTTTGGCACAATCCCTTAGTTTCTGTTTATCCTGGAATCTTTTGATTACACCGTCATATTTGATTGATGGATTTGGCTTTTTGTTGTTGGCAACTCCTCAATTCCTCCAGTGAGAAATTCTCAAGATGGTCTATCTTCAGGAACAAAGGGCCCACAAGCTTGGTAGACCAGACAAAGATGACTGCCATGGACTGCCATGGACTTCCAAAAGAACGAATAGATCTGTTTTGGAAGAAGTGCAACCAGAGTGCTCCTTGGAGGCCAAGATGGCTAGGCTTCGTCTCTCATACTTTGGACACATTGTCCGGACAGAACAGTTGCTGGAGAAGGATGTCATGCTGGGTAAGCTGGAGTGTCAGAGAAAAAGAGGAAGACTCCCAATGAGATGGATCAGCCAGGTGGCATCATTGATGGAGTCAAGTGTGGCTGCGGTAGTGAGGTTGGCCCAGGATCGGACATTGTTTCGTTCTGCTGTGCATGGGGTCGCTAAGAGTCGGTTCTGACTTGATGGCACCTGACAACAACAACATTTGATTGATAGCTTTGCTGGATAAAGGATTCTTGGTTGGCAAACTTTCTTTCAGGGTTTTATGTATGACTTCCCATTGCCTTCTTGCTTGCATGGTTTCTGCTGAGAGATCCGAGCTTAATCTTACTTGCATGCCTTTGTACGTGATACTTCTGTTTTCCCTGGCTGCTTTCAGAAGTATTTCCTTATCTTTGATTTGGAAAGCTTGATTATGATATGTCTTGGTGATTTTCTTTGGAGGTCTATCCTTCTTGGATTTCATTGAGCTTCTTGAATGTTTATATTTTTGCTTTTCAGGATATTAGAGAAATTTTCTTCCAGCAGTTCTTCAACTATTTCCTCTGTGGATTTGTGTGATTCTTCTTGTTCTGGAATGCCGATAATTCTTAAGTTATTCCTCTTCATGTTTTCCAACATGAATCTTAGACCGTCTTCAGAATTTTTTATCCTTTTTTTGTGTTTATTCTTCTATCTTAGTGGTATTGAGAGATTT
>NW_006408749.1:4954149-4959526 GCF_000296735.1 Chrysochloris asiatica
AAAAAAAAGAGAGTAAAAAACAGCAATCAACAAAAACTAGACTGAATACTGTACTCTCTAATCATAGAAATGGGAGAGGATAGAGAGAAGAAAAAGACAAAAAAAAAAAGTCTGTAGCCTAATATGAGTATGACTTTAATGTCCTCTCTTTAGCTTCTTGCTTTCAAAGCTGCCTGAGAGATTTCAAGATGCTGGTGTTGTTTGTTATGCTATATCTCAGGCTTTAATTTAATTTTTGGCCTGTTTTGTTTTAAAACTCTCTTTCCCTCTCTACAGCCCTCTCCTGCTCTTTCCCATGTTGAAAAACAGAACAAAAAACAAACAAGTAAGAAAAGTTCAGGCCCTGCTCTTGGACTGAGTATCTGTGCTCATGTGTGGCAGAAGAACCCACCAGTGGTGAGGGTGGAGGGTGACCACATGCTCAGGCTCCCCCTCTAGTTACCAGAATGGAGGTGGGCAAACAGTGGGCACGGCAATGACCAGATACTAAAAAACAGACAAACAAACAAAAAAAAAGAAAAATCAGAACAAAGCAAAACTTACAAAATATATTGTCCACCTTTGTCCCAAGGTTTCCACAGCATTTTTCCGTGGTGTTTCTGCTCCCCCCGTTTGGTCTTGTCGTTTGGTCTCGCCCAAGGTGTTGGCTCTGGGCCTCCAAGCCCAGCCCGGCAGATTCAAAAGTATGCAATTTTTTACTTCAGCTCCAATTTCCACAAGCTATAAGCCTTCAAACTTTAAAAATACTCCTATCTCTGTGGTTCCGAGTTTTGGAGCTCTGCCCTGGATCTGCTTTGCCTTGTATTCTGTGGTATTGCTGGCAGCAAACTTCACTGCACCTCCACCCTACCTGCCATCAAACCCCGCCTCCAGTCTTCCTATTGTTGATTTCAAATTTGATAGCATTGTGGCCTGAGAAGATGCTTGTAGTATTTTGATATTTGTAAATTTATTGAGATTTGTTTTGTGGTCTAAGACATGGTCTATTCTGGAGAATGTTCCATGTGCACTGGAAAAGAATGTGTATTGTTCTGTTGTTGGGTTAGAGGTCCAGTTGTCTGATTGTGTTGTTATTTCTTCTGTGTCTTTGTCGTTTCTTTCTGGTTATTCTATACATTTTTGAAAGTGGTATATTAAAATCACCCACTATGATTGTAGATTCATCTATTTCTTTCTTCAAATCTCTTACAGTTTGCTTTAAATATTTTGGAGCTCTATCACTGGTAGCATAGATATTTATTATGGTTATGGCATCTTGTTCAATTGTCCCCTTAGTCATGACATAATGTCCATCTTTATCTATTATGCTGTTTTTTGCCTTAAAATTTATTTTATCAGAGATTAGTACTGACACTCCTGTTTAGTTTTTAATTGTAATTAGCTTGGTATATTTTTTTCCATCCTTTGACTTCTAATCTGTTTATATCTCTCTGTATGATATGTATCTCTTTCTGAGAGCATGTTGAATTATCTTGTTTTCTTATCCATTTTGCCACCCACTGTGTCTTAACTTGTGCCTTTAATCCGTTTACATTCAGTGTAATTATTTATATGTATGGATTAATTGCTGCCATTTTGTTTGTTTATTTGTAGTGTTGCTGCTTTCTTTGTTCTGTGTGTCTTTCTTTGCTGAATTCATGCTTTTTGTATTCTTTCTTGTGAGTTTACTCATAGTTTTAATGTTTCCATGATGTTCTTGGATTTTCATTTTCTTGGTATGTTGTGAAGTGTTAGTTTTCTTTGAGGTTACCTTATAATCCATTAGTTTTTCCCTCCATTTAGTGCAGTCTATTTTATCCTGTAGTTTACCTGACCTTCTGGATCTGTATTTCTATTCCTATGTGTTTACCCTCATTTACATTGTAACTGTTTTGATCATAGACGGACCTCCCAGATTCTCTAAGTTTGTTCTCATAGTTTTGTTCTGTTTTCAACTCTTCCTGCTATCAGATTAATTCTGGGAGGTGCTGCCACATATGTCAATCTCTGGTTGTTTTTTGTTCTTGTTGATTCTCTGCCCACAGAACTCCCAATAAGATGTTTAGTAATGCAGTGTTGGCTTTGGCAAAATCCCTTTGTTTCTATTTATCTTGAAATGTTTTATTACACCTTCATATTTGATTGATAGCTTTGCTGGATAAAGGATTCTTGGTTGGCATTTTTTTTTTTTTTCTTTTAAGGCTTTATATATGTCTCCCCATTGCCTTCTTGCTTCCATGGTTTCTGCTGAGAGATCCGAGCTTAATCTGACTTGCTTGCCTTTGTATGTAACACTTCTGTTTTCCATAGCTGCTTTCAAGAGTGTCTCCTTGTCTTTGATTTTGGAGAGCTTGATTATGATATGTCTCGGTGATTTTCTTTTGGGGGTCTATCCTTCCTAGGATTTGTTGAGCTTCTTGAATGTTTATCTTTTCACTTTTCAGGATGTTAGAGAAATTTTCTTTCAGCAGTTCTTCAACTATTTCCCCTGTGGATTTGTGTGATTCTTCTTGTTCTGGAATGCTGATAATTCTTCAGTTATTCCTCTTCATGTTGTCCAACTTGAATCATAGACCATCTTCAGATTTTTTTATCCATTTTTTCTGTTTGATCTTCTGTCTTAGTAGTATTGAGAGATTTATCTTCCAGCTTACTGGTTCTGCTTCCATCTCTTCTATTCTACTCCTTTGAACTTTCATTGTATTCTCTATTTCTTATATTCTATTATTAATCATTTGGACCTCTTTCTGTAGATTTTTAATTGTTTCCAATGCTGTCCTGGTGTGTTACTGTGGGTAATGCATCAGACTGCAATGTCATTTCAACTTCAAGGTTGGTGGTTCAATCTCACCAGCTTCACCTTGGAAACCCTATGCAGTGTCCCTATGGGTCAGAATCGACTCAATGGCACTTAAGAATAACAACATCTATCTTATTTGATTATTCCTACAACACTTTCTTGACTTCTTCCTTATTTTTCTCTACTCCATTGTAAAGTGTTTGGAAACATTTTATAATCATTTTCTGGATTCCTTCTCAGGTATTTCCAAAGCCTGCCCTCCTTCCAGAACGTAGGCCACGTCTACCTCTACATCATTTTTTTCAGACATTTTCTCTTGTTTCTGTACATATGCTAATATGTTCATCTGCTTTTAATTCTTGGACATGTTTAGTGTTTATCTATAGCCCTAATACTTAATTGAGTATGAGCTTTGGTACTTTTTATGCTTTCTAATTTTTACCCAGTAGATGTGATCAGGATGTGGGCTTCCCTTTTCACTTTTCTTATTGCTTAACTCAGACTAACTTTCGTAAGTGTTGTCTGCCTCCCTGGTATATGGATGTTGGTATTGGTTCTTGCCTGGGTTTTGGTGTCTTATAAGAGTGTGATTGTTGTTTGATTATATGGCAGCAGTTGCTATCTCTTCTTGGGTAATATAGGGAGAGAAAGAAGTCCCCCAAAGGCAGAAGGGGTAGCATAAAACAGCAAAACAGCAATATACAAAAAAAAAAAAAAAAACACATAAAAAAATAGATTAGATACTGTAGTCTATAACCATAGAAAAGGGAGAGGAGAGAGAAAAGAAAAAAAAAATCTATAGCATAATATGAGTATGACTTTAAGGTCCTTTTTCAGCTTCTTTTCTTCAAAGCGGCCTGAGAGTTTTCAATATGCCACTGTTTGTCGTTATGCTATACCTCAGGATTTAATTTAATTTTCAGCCTGTTTTGTTTTTAATCACTCTTTCCCTCTCCATGGCCTTATTCTGGCTTTTCCTTGTTAAAAAATAACAGTTCAGTGTCAGCTCTTGGGCTGAGAGTATCTGTGTGCATGTGTGGCAGAAGAACACTCAAGTAGTGCAGGTGGGTGGTGTCCACTCACTCAGACACCCCCTCTAGTCACCAGAATGGAGGTGAACAAACAATGGAGGGGGGCAATGAACATATACCAGAAAAAAAAAGAAAATCAGAACAAAGCAAAACCAACAATGTGTATTTTCCACCTTTGCTCTGAGGACCCGTGGCATTTTCTGTGATATGTCTGCTCCTCCTGCTTGGTCTTGCCATTTGGTCTCACCCAAATTCTCAGCTCTGAGCTGCTGAGCCCGGCTGATACAAAAGTTCATGATCTCTTACTTTTGTTACAAATTCCACTTTCTATAAACCTTTAAACCTTTTAAATATTCCTAGCTATGTGGTTCTGAGTTTTGGAGCTCTTCCCAGAATCTGGTTTCCCTGGTATTTTGTGGTATTCTGGTAGCAATCCTCACTGAACCTCCATCTTAGCCACCATCAAATCCCGCCTCCCAGATAGTTTTTTAAACCATAGAATTAGATGAACCCATCATAGGAGTGGGTGCAAACAAAGAAGAGCTATAAAGGCAATTATTGGTTTTTTTATATGCATGGTTAGGTACTTGCTGGAAGAACAAAACAGGAAAATTACTATATTTAAACAGGTTCAGGAATTTTCTGACAAATATGTAACAGGAAAAGACAAAATGGATGTCAGAAGAGACTCTGAAACTTGCTCTCCAGGATAGAAATATACACAAATAGAAGAAGTGAGGAGGTACAAGAGCTGAACAGAAAATGTCAAAGGCCAGGTCGAGAAGACAAAGTCAACTATTCTAATGACATATGTGAAGACCTGGAGTTAGAAAACCAAAAGGGAAGCACACCCTAAGCATTTGTAATGCTGAGAGAATTGAAGAATAAATTCAAATCTTGACTTGCAGTATTGAAATATTCTATGGGCAAATTATTTAATGATGAAAGAAAGCATCAAAAGAAGATGGAAGGAGAGACTTCCGGAAAAAGATGGCAGATCGGGTGGAAGTGTAGTGACGAGCTCTGCCGAGAACAACACAGAATACAGGACCAAGAAGACTCAGGGAATGGTCCCAGTACTCTGAACCACATATAAAGGAATATTTAGAAGGTTGGAAGACTTACAGCTGGGGAGTTGGTGGCAGAAGCAAGAAATCCATTGCTTCCTGGTTTGGGATGCTCAGCTGCTCCAGGAGCAGCCATTTTGTGTAGGGCCAAGTGGGGAAAGGATCAGAGCAGCCACGGACGCCTGACAGAGCTGCAGAGATAGAGGTGTGGACATTCTCTTTTTTCCTTTTTTTGGTATCTTTTCTTTGGTCCCTTGCTGTCTGCCTACCTCCATATACTATAGGGGTACCTGAGCTAGTGAATACTCCAGCCCCACCTTCGGAGGATTCTAATATGCATGTGCATAGATCGCCTCGAAATTTAAAGAGACAGAATCCAATTAGAACCAAACAGCTGACAGATACTCAGCCCAAGAGCAGGTCTTGAACTTTTCTTGTTCGCTTTTTGTTCTGTTTTTTAACACGGGAAAGAGACCTCATATTAGGCTACAGATTTTTTT
>NW_006408749.1:4964251-4965209 GCF_000296735.1 Chrysochloris asiatica
ATGGCCAGACTTCATCTCTCATACTTTGGACATAGTATCAGGTGATACCAGTCACTGGAGAAGGATATTATGTAAAGTGGAGGGTTAGAGAAAAAGAGGAAGACCTCCAACAAGATGGATTGGCACAGTGGTGGCAGGTGTAGCAATAATTGTGAGGTTGTCACAGGACTGGGCACTCTTTTGTTCTGTTGTGCATATGGTCATATGAGTTGATGGCACCTAACTACTACTATTATATAACAGGAGGAGTGAGGGGAAAGGGAGGGATCATTTATGCAAGTGGTGATTACAATGATTAAAATATAGATTGGGAGTAGGTTAGACAATGAGGACATGAGGTTGATGAAACATTGGTATTCATGATGGAATCAAAGAGTCAGTAGATTTTAAATAAAGTGAATTGAAGGCTTAAGAAATGTTGGTCAGGAAGGGGCGGCTTAAAATCAAGATTTTTGATTAAATGAATTTATTGATGGAGTTATAAAGTTTGGGTGCCTGAGAAAATATCTTTGGAGGCAAGGAAGTCAAAGAATGTACAAACAAAAATGATGGCAGAACAGTTCACATGGATGTTAAAAAGAAAACCAAAGGATGGGTGAAATAGAGATGAAAAAGAAGAGAGCAAGCCAGGTATTGAATCTTTAATGAATGAAAGATGGCTAGACAGTCAGCAGATGATAGCAACATTGAAGATAGGAATTGTATGGCCTAGTGGGTGCCTCACATTCTGATTCAGTTGAACTAGAATGGGGCATGTTAAGTGCTGTCGAATTTGTTCCAACTCATATCAACTCTATGTAAGGTTTTTGAGGAGCAGTTGGTGGGTTTGAACTACCAGTCTTTTGGTTAGCAGTCTAGCGCTTTCTTGCAATGTCATACCAGGCCACTAGAATGTGACATGTTGTTGTTGTTGTTGTCAGGTCCCATCGAGTTGGAACTGACTCATAGCGACCCCATG
>NW_006408750.1:0-4213 GCF_000296735.1 Chrysochloris asiatica
CCGATCCGCCATCTCGTTTGTTCTCCACCAAAGACTTCATTTTGCTCAGATCAACTGTCAACACTCATGGAAACAGCAATCAAGAAATTAAATGATGTATTGTATTAGGCAAATCTGCTGCACAAGACCTCTTTAAAGTATTGAAAAGCAAAGATGTCAGTTTGAGGACTAAGGTGCATCTGACCCAAGGCATGATATTTTCAATAACATAATCATATGTATGTGAAAGTTGGACAGTGAATAAGGAAGACCATAGAAGAATGGATGCATTTGAAATATGGTGTTGGAGGAGAATATTAACAGTACCATGAACTGCCAGAAGAATAAACCAATCTGTTTTGGAAGAAATACAGCCAAAGTGCTCCTTGGAAACCAGATGGCCAAACTCTGTCTCTCATACTTTGGACATATTGTCAGGAAGGACCAATCCTTGGGGAAGGATACCATGTTTGGTAAAGTGGTGGGTCAGAGAAGGAATAAGATCCCCCAAAGAGATGGATTGGTACCATGACAGTGGTGATAGGCTCAAATGTAGCAACAATTGTGAAGGTGGTGTAGGACTGGGCAGTGTTTCGTTCTCTTATACATAGGTACTGACTCGATGGTACCTCATAATAACAACAACAATACAATTGAGTTTGGTTTTTGGTTTAGGAGCTATCTGCTATTGATGGAGATGGAAATGGGAGGGATCCTCAAAAGCTTCCTTGGTATTTCATCACAAAAGGTCTTTTCATTTGGGAGTCAGCTGCATTTAGGGTAATAATGCCTTTCCAGATGAAGACAGATATCCAGAGCACAAAATGTATTACACAGAGGTAGTATGACAAAAAAATCAAAAAGGTAAAATGGAGGAGTTAGAAATGATGGAACTCACTAGCAGATAATCATTATAGTTATTGTTGCTAAGTATGGTTGAGTTGGTTCTGACCCATAGTGACCCTGTATAGGAGTAGCTGGTGAGCCTAAACCACCGACCTTGTGGTTCAAACCGACTTCATAGTCCAGCGCATTAACCCACAGCGTCACACCAAGACTCCATAATCATTATCATAGCAGGTAATATTTACCAAGAACTTGCTGTGTCCAGGGGTTGTTTCAAGTGCTTTGCACGCATTGTCATCTCACTTGATCCTTAGAGCAAACCCTGAGGTAGGCACCTTGTTTATCACAGTTTTACAGATGAGAAAACTGACACGGAAAATTTGGATTTAAACCCAGGCTGTCTGCTCTCTTAACCATTCAACCACATTGCTTCCAGAGAGGACTTGCCCAGTACAAAACCAAAATATCATGGGCAATGTGCCATGGGAAACTTCTGGTGTCTCTGAGCCAGAGTAGCTCCTAGAATGTGATCTTTTAACCCTAGAGTCTTACCTCGGTACTTTGATTTTCATGTATCCAAACAAAGGAGTGAGCCCTTTTTTAGGGTTGATAAAAGAAAAACAGTATGGTATTGTGGGGAGAAGATGCAGACTGACCGGTTTTGAATCTTTGGTCTACCACTTGATAGCATTCACACAAGTTAGTTATAAGTCTTTTTGAGGTACAGTTTCTTTTTCTGTAGAAATGGGGATGACCACACCTCTCACATTCAACAGATATTTGTTGAGGGCTTACTGGTTAAAGCACTCATGTGCAAATCAAAAGGTTGATGGTTCAAATCCACCAGCCAATCCTCAAGAGAAAGATGTGGCAATCTGTTTCTTCCATAAGGATTTATAGCCTTGAAAATCCTACAAGACAGTTTTACTCTGTCTTATATAGGTCACTATGGAGTTCTGGTGTGGCATTGTAGGATAAGCACTCCACCCCAGGGTTAGCCTTTGAAAAGCATGCTCAGTGGTTCATACTCACCGCCGCTCCTCGGAAACTTTATACAGGGTCAATATGGGTCAGTATCGACTCAATGACACTTAACAACAACAACATAGGGTCACTATGACTTGGAATCAATGACTCCACAGCAGTGGGTGAATACTTATTGTAGGTCAGACTCTAAAGATACAGTGGGCCATCATGGAATATACAGAATGAAGGAGGCAGGGAGGATGCAGAGGAGAATTATTTTGCAAAGAGTAGAACCATTTTGTCACAGGAATCATCACTCCCTGTGGTGAATTGAAGTTACTTGACATGAGCTTTCTATCCAAAGTCGTCTTAATTCCCACCAAGTGATTGGGTGGGAGTGGTTGGTGGTTATGTGCAGTGGAGTCGGTTCTGACTCATAGTGACCCTATATAGGGTTTCCAAGGCTGTAAATCTTTACAGGAGTAGACAGCCTCAACTTTCTCCCATGGAATAGCTGGTAGTTTCGAACCACTGACCTTGCTATTCACAGCCGATTCTTCATAACCACTATGCTAGCAGAGGTCCTTCTGGGACCATGCAAATAAGGTATACAGGACTCTAAGGCTGGGATTGTTTAGTTTTGCCTTGTAGCTATGTTTGAAAAGAGCCGTCTCAGAAGCGGAGATGGAAGATCCCAGGACTATCAAGAAGGAAGAGCATGAGGAGCTTGAGACCTCAAGAGGTGACTGCAGAAGGACAGCAGAGGTGATGTCATGGAGAGACAGTGTCTTCTGGCTCTAGTTCTATGGACTGAGTATAGCTGAGAGCCAGCAGGCAAGAGACTTGCTTGTGTAAAGTGCCTTTTGGGCACCCACAGACCAGGTGAAACAGTTTTGTGTCACTTGCGGAGCAGAGTAGAGACCTAGAGGCCACAAGGATGAGAGACCAAAAATAAGAGTGAAGTATGCTTACAATATGTCCGACAAAAGATGTGCCTAACTGGAAAACCTGAGTTGGTTTTGATCCTGAATTGTACCCTGTTCACTTCCTTAATAAACCCCATAATCATGAGTATTGTTAGGAGTTCGGTGTGGCCATTACCATGGATTATCAAACCCAGATGTGAAGCAGAGAGTGCCATGGGAGGAATGGTGTCAGAATAGGGTAGGGAAGGTTGTAGGGTAAAAGCGTGTCTGACCTCCATTTCATAGAAATCAGCCTTGGGATGATTTTGCGTTTGATTCTTTTTGCCCCCTTATGAAGCCTGTGAAAGTTAGACATGGCTCCTACAGGGCTTTTGCACTCCCTTATATTAGGGAGCTCTGGTAGCATAGTGGTTATGAATTGGGTTGCTAATCTCACGGTCAGCAGTTCGAAACTACCAGCTGTTCCGCGGGAGAAAGATAAGGCTTTCTGCTTCCGTAAAGATTTACAGCCTTGGTAACCCTGTACAGGGTCACTATGAACCGACTCCATGGCACATAACAACATTACAGGTAAACAGGGAGTATATCCAGATGGGCCTGCATCTGATTCCTCTCTGTCCCAACACAGGGCCTACAGAAAGAGATGCCATTTAAGGGTTCTGGGATTGCAATAAAAATGGACTGACTCAGTTTTTTTTTTTTTTTTTTAAGTTTTTATAGTGAATTAAGTGAAAGTTTACAGGGCAGATAATCAGTTTTACATTCATACACTTTGTTTCATTACAATGATTATAATCCTCTCCATGTACCATCAGTTAACAGTATTTCTCTATTCATGTTAGCTCTTTTTTTTTTTCTTTAAACACTCAGCCATAGACAATATTTTACACCACCAAAGGGCACATTCTACAAGTCTGCCTCCTGGCTGCTAGCTCTTAGTCCCTCTCTTCCCAGAGGGACTAAGTCCTCGGCTAGAGTCCTCAGCTGTTCCCCCTTTCCATGTCCCTGGCTCTGCCTCCATTTCTGGTGTTGCTGCTTCTCTGGATAAGGTTCTGAAATTCCACTTGTGCTCTTCTCCCTTGATGGTCCTAGGGTCCTTTGTTTCTGGACTGTAAGATTAAGGAATGACTCAGTTTAACAAGGGTTACTGGAAAATGATTGGGCTAGCTCCCAGAATGGCATGAAGGCCAGGGAGAGTAGTTTATAGTTCAACATTCCCCGGAAGATCTGCTATACCCTACTCCATCTGAGAGTGTTCTGTCCCAGCTCCCAGTGCTAATTGTGCCAGATAAGAGCATGTGCCGCTGGGCTGTTGCCTATGATTACAGGTTAGGCTTTGCATAACTCCAGAGGGGCCTCTCTTGTCATAGTCATCGGAGATTTGCATACTTGTTATGATGATTTTTGGCAACTCACAGTAAAATGTCTTTAGGAAAGATGTCTTCTCTGAATTGTACAATGTCACTGCTGGGGCTTGCATTTGTTTCTAGGGCTGC
>NW_006408750.1:4313-4724 GCF_000296735.1 Chrysochloris asiatica
CTATTCAGTGGGGACTCTTTCTTTCCCCCTACACTCTTAACTAAGCTGCCTCTTGAAACCTTGTAAATCAGTCACTTCGTGCCTTTATTGCCCCCTCATTTTAAATAGCCAATGTCTAAGTTGACCGTCCCTATCTACCCTGTGCACAGAACAGATAGCATTGATACTTGATTTGAAGACTCTTTCCCTCTCTGTTGGTATTTAGAGTAACTACCGCTCTGAGTATAGATCAGGTTGATCATGAAGATGTATCTTCTGTCACTGTAGCTGTTCCAGTCTGCTTGTCCTTTCTAATGAGAATGTCTCACCTCACAAGATTGTGGATGGGACTCAGGATTGCACCTAAGGTCCTATACCCTGTAAAGGCTTTGCATGAGGCCTATTTCACTGGGTAAGTTGTAGAACCCCTTT
>NW_006408750.1:8358-9552 GCF_000296735.1 Chrysochloris asiatica
TCCCCAGCTGTAAGCCTTCCAACCTTCTAAATATTCCTTTATATGTGGTTCAGAGTTCTGGGACCATCCCCTGAGCCTGCTTAGTCGGGTATTCTGTGTCCTCACCAGCGGAGCTCCTCACTGCCTTTCCACCCGATCTGCCATCTTGTTTGTTCTCTCCCTCATTGAATTCTTAAATCAACCTCACACCTATTTGATAGGCTCTTAGGACACACTCTCTGGTGCAGAGAGACATTCAGTACAAGTGCTAGTGCCCTCTCACTGGTCAGAGGGACAGAAGATGGCCAACTATTTCCTGCTCAGAGATATACCTCACAGACTTTGTTGGCCTAGCGATGCTCTCTGGATCTCTCTAGAACTTTCTGGGAATTGCAAAGTTAGAAGTGGGCTTAGAACCCAACTCATCCTACTTCATAACATGAAAGGAACTCATATTTTGCTCGAGCAGCAAAACATGATAACACCAACAACAATTAGAAATACGCAAGATGTTTTACTGTATGCATAGAGTGGCTGTGCTAAGAGCTCTTGATATACTACCTCATTTGGTCATTATAATAAACCTCTAGGGAAATTGACAGAGTTCTGGTGTGGTACTGTGGGTCAATGCACCAGACTGCAAAGCCGTTTGAACTGCAAGGTCGGCAGTTCAAGCTCATCAGAAGCTCCTTGGAAACCCTATACAGGGCCACTATGGGTCAGAACTGACTGAATGGCACTTAACAACAACAACAGGGAAATTGAAAAGGAGCATGGTGGCTCCATACCATAAGCACTGTCTGCGAACCTCAAGGTTCATGGTTCGAGCCTGCTAGCCTCTACAGAGAAAGATGAAGGTTTCAGCTCCTGGGACTATGTAAAGCCTTGGATGCCTAGGATGCAAAGTGCAAAGTGTCGCTTTGCATCAGAACCAGCTCCACTGCATATAACAACAACAAGGTAATTGACAGACCCTTGCCTCCATCGCTGACAGATGAGGAAACAGGTCTAGAGACATTCTTGCATAGATCACATAGTTGGCAAATACCAGAGTCAGGACTTGAACCTGAGGCCATCTGATGATGGAATTCATGTGCTAAAGCCACAAGCACTGCTTGGCTGGCCTGAGACCATCTGTAAATTTGGCCTCTGTTTATACTGTTGTACTTGGACTCCTGGTGTGGCACAGTGGGATAAGCACTGGACTACAAACCA
>NW_006408750.1:10797-11762 GCF_000296735.1 Chrysochloris asiatica
AATCTCTGAGGATGGTGCCCAGGAAGCTCCACTTTAGTACATTTCCTAGAGAAATGTCATAGTGTTATTCTAAATGCAAGGGGAGAGAGCCAGGGCCAGAGTCACCGTCAGGGGAGCAAGTACGTTAGAAAGGCTTCTTGAAAGTGGCTTCTTTTTTTAGCAGTGTCCTGAATTTGTTTTCACATCTCAACTTTTCCTCATGGCCATACTTTCTTATTCACATCAACTTACTGATTCATGCATATTATTAAGACTTCACCTCTGGGGAGTGGGACGGGAGAGCAAGCACTCTCTGTTGTTTCCCTAGACACATTGCTGTTCTCTGAAGGCTGCTAGCAAAAAAACCTAACATCTTACCAAGCCCCTCCCTCCTCTTCTTATTTCTTCTGGTCTTTGCTGCTGCTGTTCCACAGTGAGGGAAGCAGGAAGGGTGCAATGGATTACGCAAACACGCATGCCTTTGGTGAAGTTCAGAGATGAAATGCGTACAGATTAATTTGTGTTTGAATTTCTGAGGCACTGGTATTTTGTGCTTAATTTAGTGAGAAATGGATTCCTGGAATTCAAGTCTGTTTGTTTCCCCTCCTGGCTGGCCTTCCCTTCCCCATTTCCTGAATTTATTTATTTGTTGTCACCAGCCACTGCTGCAGCTTGCATTCATCAGTCTTGCCTACCTTGGGGGCACTCAAGAATGCCACTCTCCCTCTAGGTGTGGGGAGATGCCCACAAAGTGTCTATGTTTGTATTTGTTGTTGTTGTTAAGTGCCGTCGAATCAGTTCAGACCCATAGCAACCCTTTATCATGTTCTCAAGAAGTGACTGGTGAGCTTGAACTGCCAACCTTGCAGTTCAAACGACTTTGCAGTCCAGCGCCTTAATCCACAGCGCCACACCAGGACTCTGGACTCCATATATATCTTTATAGCTATATAGAATCCTGGACTCAAGGTTGGTGGTTCAAGCTC
>NW_006408750.1:12920-15133 GCF_000296735.1 Chrysochloris asiatica
CCTGGTGCACATCTTTCCTGATTTTAAACTATTCAGTATCCCCTTGTTCTGTTCAAATAACTGCCTTTTGGTCTATATATGGGTTCCATATGAGCACAATTAAGTGTTCTGGAATAGCCATTCTTTGCAATGTTATCCATAGCTTGCCATGATCCACACATTCAAAAACCTTGGAATAGTCAATAAAACACAAGTAAACATCTTTATGGTATTCTCTGACATCAGCAATGATATCCTTAGTTCCACATCCTTGTCTAAATCCAACTTGAATTTTTGATGGCTGACAGCTCTCTGTTGATGTACTGTTGCAGACATTTTTGAATTATCTTCAGGAAAATTTTACTTGCATGTGATATTAATGATATTGTTCAATGATTTACACATTCTGTTGGGTCACTTCTCCTTAGAATGGGCACAAATATGGATCTTGCCCAATCAATTTCTTGGCATAGATAAGTGAGTGCCTCCAGTGCATCATCAGTTTATTGAAAGATTTCTGTTAGTGTCCTGTCAATTCCTGGAACCTTGCTCTTTGCAAATGCCATCCGTGCTCCTTAGACTTCTTCCTTCAATATCATTGGTTCCTGATCATATGCTACCTCTTGAAATGGTTGACCATTCCTTTTGGTACAGTGACTCTGTGTATACCATCCATTTTCTCTTGTTGCTTTCTGCATCATTCAATTTTTTTCCTATAGAATCCTTCAATTTTTCAAGTTGAGCTTTGAATTTTTCTTCAGTTCCCTCATGTTCTTCCCTTTTGGTTTTCAAACTCCAGGTCTTGGTACATTTCATTATAATACTTGACTCTGTCTTCTCTAGCTACCCATTGAAATTTTCTGTTCCTCCATTTCTTCAATTTGCATTAGCATTTCTATACTGGAAAGCAAGTTTCAGAATATCTTCTGACTTTCATTTTGGTCTTTTCTTTTTTTCCTCTTTTTTAAATGACTTTTTCTTTTCTTCTTGGATGATGTTCTTGATGTCATCCCACATCCTATTTGGTCTTCAGTCATTAGTGTCTAAAGCATTAGATCTGTTCTTTAAATGAGCTCTAAATTCAGGTGGGATATGTTTAGGGTCATATTTTGGCTCTAATGGGCTTGTTTTCATTTTCCTCAGCTCAGCCTTAACTTGCATATGAGCAACCACAGTCTGCCCCTGGCCTCATTTTGGTTGATGATATGGAGCTTTTCCACAGTCATACTTCCCTCAGAAGTAGTCCGTTTGATCCTTGTGTATTCCATCTGGTGAGATCCATGTGTATAGTCGCCTTTTATGTTATTTATACATATATATATATATTGGGGGCTCTGGTAGTGTAGTGGTTACGAATCGGGCTGCGAATCTTAAGGTCAGCGGTTCGAAACTACCAGCCGCTCCGCGGGAGAAAAATGAGGCATTCTGCTCCCATAAAGATTTACAGCCTCGGAAACCCTGCACAGGGTCGCTACGAGTCGGAACTGACTCCACAGCACATCACAACAACAACAAATCTAGTGATAATAGCTACATTCACCATGTTGTACAGCTGTTAGCTCTATCTCCTTCTGAAAGTTTTTCATCACCCCAAATAGAAACTCAGTTGGTGCCTATTGTCATCAAGTTGATTCCGTTTCACGGGGATCCTATGAGTGCAGAGTTTTCAAAGCTGTGACCTTTTTGGAAGTAGATCACCAGACTTGTATTCCAAGCTGCCTCTTGTTGGATTTTAACCACCAATATTTCAGCTAATAGCCGAATACTTAACCATTTGTGCCACCTAGGGGTCCCAGAACCAGTCCAGTGGGAAAAACAACAAACAAGCTTTTATTATCTCTAAGTCAGTTTGAATGCCAAGTTTCTGGAGGATTTTAAATTCATTTTCATGCCTTTCTACCCCCAAGTGGCACTAAAATGCTTTGTTGTTGTTTTTGTTGTTGTTGTTAAGTGTCATCGAATTGATTCCTGCCCACAGCAACCCTGTATAGGGTTTCTGAGGCTTTAAATCTTCTCAGGAGCTGAACGCATCATCTTTCTCCCATGTAGAGGCTGATGGGTCAAACTGCCGACCTTGTGGTTCACAGTGCAGTGCTTCTCCTACTTTATTATTGCTAGGTGTCGTTGAATTAGTACAGAATCATAGCGATCCTATACACAACAGAACGAAACACTGCCCAGAGCTGCACCCAGTTCACAATTATTGCTACGCTTGAGCTCATTGCTGCTGCCAT
>NW_006408750.1:44184-45418 GCF_000296735.1 Chrysochloris asiatica
AGAGCCTCAAAATACATAAATCAAACTAATAGAACTGAAGAAAGAAATAGACAATTCTATATTAATAGTAGGAGATTTTAATACACCACTTTTTTTTTAATACACCACTTTTGATGAAAGAAAACAACTAGAAAGAAACTCAGCAAAGACACAGAAGAACTAAACACACAAGTAACCAACTTGACTTCATAGACATACATAGAGTACTCAGCACAACACAGTTCAATATACATTCTTTTCCAATGCACATGGAACAGTGTCCAGAATAGACCATATGCTAGGCCACAAAGCAAACCTCAATGAATTTTAAAACATCAAAATCCTACAAGCACATTTTTAGATCACAGTGCTATATAAAATTAGAAATTAAAACAGGAAGATAAAGTGAAAAAAGTAAAATACATGGAAAGTGAACAACACCCTGCTTAAAAGCTATTGGGTAATAGATCAAATAAATAATGAACTGAAAAAATGCCTTGAATCAAATTAGAATGAAAGCACAATGTGCCAAAACTTTTGGGACACAGCAAAGGCAGTGCTCAGGGCAAGTTTTAGCTACATAAATTTATAGAAATAGACAGCAATAAATTCATGCATTCAAAAAAGAAGAAAGAACCAAAATCAACATCTTAATCAAACATCTTAAATAATTAGAAAAAGAACAGTTAAGTAAGCCTACAGTCACCAGAAGAAAAAAAAAATAATAAAAGTTTGAGCAGAAATAAATGAAATAGAAAGTAGAAAAACAGTAAAAAGACAAGAAGTTGATTCTCTGAAAGGATTAATAAAATTGCCTGACCATTGGCAAATCTAACAAAAGAGAAAAAGGAGGAGATACAAATAGCACAAATAAGAAATAAGATGAGTGATATCACAACAGAACCAATCAATATAAAAAGGATAATAACAGAATACTATGAAGAATTGTACTCCAACAAATTTGAAAATCTAGAAGAAATTAACTAATTTCTAGCAACACATGACTTACCTAAACTAGCACAGGCTAAAATAGAAAACTTGAACAGCCCTATCACAAGAAAGGAAATTGATCAAGTCATTGAAAAATCACCACTAAAAAAGTCTAGGCCCAGATAACTTTACTGGTGAATTCTACCAAACATTCGGAGAAGAGCTGACACCAATTTTACTCAAACTATTCCATAACATAGAAAAGGATAGAAAATCTCCCCAATTCATTTTATGAAGCAAGCATAGCTCTGATACCAAAACCAGG
>NW_006408750.1:46778-56991 GCF_000296735.1 Chrysochloris asiatica
GAAAAACTGAAGTCATTCCCTCTGTGAATAGGAATCAGACAAGGATGCCCTTTATCAACACTCCTATTCAATATTGTTCTGAAAGTCCTAGCCAGAGCTGTAAGACAAGAAAGAGAAATTAAAGGCATCCACATTGGCAAAGAAGAAGTAAAACTCTCTCTATTTGCAGATCATATAATCCTATATTTAGGAAATTTCCTAGACTCCGCAAGAAAATGATTGGACCCCATCAGTAGTTTCGGCAAAGTGGCAGGGTACAAGATCAACACACAAAAATCAGTTGCATTCCTTTACACAAATAAAGAGAGCTCTGAAAAGGAAATCAGAAAAGCAATACCACTTACATTAGCCACCTAGAAGATGAAATACTTAGGAAGAAATCTAACCAGAGAAGCAAAAGACCTATACCAAAAAAATGAAAAAATGTTGCAACAAGAAATTAAAAAAGACCTGAAGAAATGGAGGAATATACCCTGGTCATGGGTAGGAAGACTTAACATTGTGAAAATGTAAACAGTCCCCAAAGAAATCTGTAGCTATAATGCTATTCCAATCCAGATAACCAATACCATTCTTTAAAGAAATGGAAAGACTAATCACTGACTTTATATGGAAAGGAAAGAGATTCCAGATAAGGAAATCATTATTAAAAAAGAAGAACAAAGTAGGAAACCTCTAAAATACATCTCAAAACCCACTACACAGCAATAGTAGTCAAAACAGCCCAGTATTGGCACCATGAAAGACACATAGATCAAAGATACAGATTTGAGAACCCAGAAATAAATGCATCCACCTATGGTCAGTTGATTGTCAACAAAGGGCCAAAATGCATTAAATAGGGAAGAGATACTCTCGTCAACAAATGGTTGAGATACTCTCGTCAATAAATGTGGGTCTTGTTTCCTTTTTCTGCAATTGAATTTCCAGTTTTGGAAATTCAATTGCAGAAAAAGGAAACAAGACCCACATTTCACACTATATACAAATATGATCTCAATGTGGATTAAAGACCTAACTGTAAAACTTAAAATTATACAGATCATCAATTTTTAAAAAATGGGAACAAATATAGGAGCTCTGATACATGGCACAAACACACTATCAAACATAATTGAAAACACACAAACAGAAGACAAAGTAAATGACTGGGACCTCCTAAAATTAGACACTTATGTGCTTCAAAGGATTTTACCAAAAGAATAAAAAGAGAACCCACAGACTGGGAAAAAATGTTTGGCAATGACATATCAGACAAAGAACTACTCTTCAAAATTTATAGAACAATTCAATACCTCAACAATAAGACAAATAAGCCAATTAAAAAATGGGCAGAGGATATGAGCAGACACTTCACTAAAGAAGACATTCAGTCAACCAATAAACATGAAAATATGCTCAAGATCATTAGCCATTAGAGAGCTACAAGTCAAAACAATGATATATCATTGTACTCTAGCATTAATAGCAAAGTTCCAAAAAACAGAAAACAATAAATGCTAGTGAGGGTTTGGAGAGACTTGGGCCCTTGTACACTGCTGGTGGAATTGTAATATAGTTTAACCACTGTGGAATATGGTATGATGCTTTCTTAGAAAGTTGGAAATAGAAATACAGCATGACCCCACAATGCTTCTACCTGGTTTGGAGCCACAAGAACTAAGATCTGTGACACGACCAGATACATGCACACCCATGTTCATTGCAGCTCTATTCACAATAGTAAAATGATGGAGAAAGCCTAAATGCCCTTCAGCAGAAGAATGGTTAAACAAACTTTGGTACACATATTATAAAACTTTGAAGAATAACGAAGAATCTGCAAAATACCTGAAGACATGGATGAACCTGGAAGACATTATGATAAATGAAATTAGTTAAACACAAAAGGACAAATATTGTAGAGACCACCGTGGTAAACAGTTAAGAAAATATTTTCTTGATAAATGAAACATTCTATAATGGTTGCAGGGTAGATGAGGAAAAGGGGTTGGGGATGGAGGGAAAATATAAAGTGAATAGAAGTAAATGCTATTCAAAAAAAAATGTTAAAGAACAAAGATGTCACTTTGAGGATCTGACCCAAACCATGACATTTTCAATTGTCTTATATGCATGTGAAAGTTGGATAATAAATAAGGAAGACCATAGAAAAATCAATGCATTTGAATTACTGTGTTTGTGAGGAGTATTGAAAGTACCATCGACTGCCAGAAAAACAAACAAATCTGTCTTGGAAGAAGTACAGCCAGAAGGCTCCTTAGAATCGAGGATGGCCAAGAATTCTCTACTTGGTATATATCTACAAGAAATAAGAGCCATGAGAAGAGTAGATATATGCACACCTATGTTCATTGCAAGGGGCTCTGGTAGCTTACTGGTTATAAGTTGGGCTGCTAGCCTCAAGGTGAGCAGTTCAAACCTACCAGCCATTCCATGGTAGAAAGATGAGACTTTCGATTCTTGTAAACATTTACAGTGTTGGAAACCCTATGCAGGGTCGCTGAGTCAGAATCAACTCCACGACACATAACCAACCAACCAACCAACCAATGTTCATTGCAGCACTCTTCACAACAGACATTGTCTGTAGTACTTTGGAAATGTTTTCAGGAAGAGAAGGACATCATGCTTGATAAAGGGAAAAGTAGTAAGACCCTCCAGAGTTGGATTGACAAAGTGACGGCAAAATGGGCTCAAATATAACAACAACTGTGAGGCTAGACAGTACTGGGTGGTGTTGCCTTCAATTGTTTTTGTTATGGATGGGAACAGACTCAGCAATAATACCTGTAGATGTAATTCAGTTTGGAAATAGGGTTTTTTAAATTATGTTAATTAGATCATATCTGAATAGTTGTTGTTCTTATTAAGTGCCATGGAGTAGGTACTGACTCATAGCAACCCTGTTTAGGGTTTCTGAGATTTAAATCTTTATGGGAGCAGGAAGCCTCATCTTCTACCCACAGAGTGGCTGGTGGACTCAAACTTCAAACCTTGTGGTTCATAGTGCACTGCTTATAGTATGGAGCTACCATGTATGTCCTAAATCTTATCTGAGTTATAAAAAGAGCAGAGTTGACCCAAAGGCAAGGGCACACAGGAGAAGACAACTGCTATGTGAAACTCACCAAGGAAGCAATTTGTGGAGTTTGTGTCAAGGGAAAGAAGCCACAGGGAAAGAACCCACAGAGTTGAGACACTGGTTTGAACTTTTAGCCTCAAATTGTGAGAAAATCAATTTCTGTTTGATAAAATCACCCACATGTGATATTTGTGCTGGGGCAGTACTAGTTACCTAAGGCAGAAGGGCTTTTGTTCTCCAACTGCTCCTTTGTACTATTCTTGAACATTCTCTTGACAGGGCTTATAACAAGAAGCTGATGAAACAAAGATGTGTTTCCCAATATTCAAGGCAAAGTACAGCTGCTTGAGGGCCTAGTAACCTGGTAAAGCTCAAGAGGAATATGTCTAGCTCTGTGGGAAGCAGTGCCTTGGGCCTATCCTAATGGCAGATCCAAAGATGCTGTAAGTGGGTTCAGGGACTTTGGGCATGAAAAATTAGAGGCTGAAAGTCAAAACCAGAATAGAAGCCACCAGGTGACTGAGGGACAAGTCTCACAGACTCTTAGGAGTCAGGCACTCAGAGGTTCTTCTGTTACAAAGGGTGATAGGGGGATGGGGAATATGGATGCAGCAAGACAAATGAGAACAAACAAATAGGTTAGAAACAGAAATACGGACTGTTTGAAAGGACATATTGGCTCCTAGAAGATCATGACTATGGCAGATCCTGTTGATGGTTTCCCAGAGTTCATTCTCCAAGTTTTTATTTTAGTACTAGGCTGTCGCACCATCCATGAGACAACATTTCCCTGTTTCCTTTATAGATAGGTATGGCTCCATTTTGGCCAGTGGGTTATGAGCAGAAGTGATACATTTATCCTCTGGGTCATGTAATTAAAAGGAATTTATTTTTCTCTCTTCTTATATGTTCCAATGTGGATGTGGCAGAGCTGAATCCTGTACTTGGTGGATGAGGGTAACACTCTAGGACAGAGTGATGATGAAATGATGAAATGATCATATATCTGCACTGTTCAGTACAGTAATCACTAGTCATGTGTGTCTGTTGATGGTGATGGTGTGCCGTGGAGTCAGTTCCAATTCTTAGTGACCCTGTAAGTCTTCCAAAGCTGTAAGTCTTTACGGGAGCAGAAAGCCTCATCTTTCTCCTTTGGAACAGCTGATAGTTTTGAGCTGCTGACCTTTAGGTTAGCCACCTGACTTTTAACCACTGTGCTACCAGAGCTCCTTATGTGTGTTTACTGAGCCCTTGAAATATGATTGATGCAACAAAGGATTGGAATTTTTCATTTTATTTAACTTTAAGTTAAACGGCTACTTGTGACTAGTGCTACAGTTGTGGATGGTGGACGGAGTTTCAGAGATAGCAGAGCAACAAGAGAAAAAGCATCTGGGTCCCTGAACCATTTCATGAAACACAGTCTCCCGAACCCAGTCAAACCCAAACCCACTGCCACTGAGTCGATTCTGACTCATAGAGTCCCTATATGACTAAATTTTTAGAGGAGCAGACGGCCTTATCTTTTCCACACAGAGTAGCTGTCCAATGCTTAACCAACTGTGCCACCAGGGTTCCTTTTGTTGTTGTTAAGTACCGTGGAGTTGGTTCCGACTCATAGTGATCCTGCACAGGGTTTCCGAGGCTGCAAATCTTTACGGGAGCAGAAAGCCTCATCTTTCTCCCATGGAACAGCTGGTAGTTCTGAACTGCTGACCTTGAGGTTAGCGGCCCAATTCATAGAGTTATCCAAAAACCTAGCAGCTTAAAGTAACAAATATTATCTCAGTTTCAGTGGATCCAAAATTCAATACTAGTTTAGCTGGATGATTATGGCTCAGTCTCTTGTTAGGCTATAATTGAGGCATCACATGGGTCTGTAGGTATCTGAAGACTAGACGGATGCTGAAAAATCTGCTTCCAATAAAGTTTACTCACATGGTGATTGACTGGGGGCTTCAGTTTCTTAGACCACATGGATCTTTTCAAAGGGCTGCTTACAAGCATGGAAATTGCCTTTCCCCAAAGTGAGTAATACAAGAGACAGTAAGAAGCAAGCTACAGTGTCTTTTATGAAGGTAGAAGTCGGACACCATCACTCCACCACGTTTTGTTCATTGTAAGTAAATTAGTATCAGGAGGGACCATTGTTACTAAATTATTATTAGGAGGGACCAGTCCCTGGAGAAGGATATCATGCTTGGTAAAGTGGAGGGTTAGAGAAAAATAGGAACCCCCCCCCCCCCAAGGAAACAGATTGGCACAGTGGCAGCAGCAATGGCTCAAATGAAACAACAATTGTGGATATGGATGATACAGAGCTGGCAATGTTCCGTTCTGTTTTGCACAGGGTCTCTGTGAGTCAGAGGCCATCCGGTGATACCCAACAACAACAAGTAAAATACTAAGGCCAGCCAACATTCAATAAGAAGGGAATTAGTTCTACCCTTTGAAGGGAAAGATGTTGTGGAATTTGTATCATGGGATTTCAAACAACAACAACTACTTGGTCTGTACCACTTCAAAACATTCCTGGGGGTGAGAAGTATTAGTAAATAAATGTTACTGTGATAACTGAATGACCATTTGGGAACAAAACAAAACTTAAACCCCTACCTCACATGGTACACCAAAATAAATTCCCAATAGTTTAAGCATTTATGTATACAAAATACTGGAAGAAAATCCAGATAAACATCTCTTAAAAAAGACAAAAAAGAATAATATTTTTGGTAATTTGAAATAGAAAAGGATATTTGAATCATGACACTCAAATTTGGTGGTGGTGGTGGTTATGTGCCATGGAGTTGGTTCTGACTCATAGAGACCCTGTACAGGATTTACGAGGCTGGAAATCTTTACATGAGCAGAAAGCCTCATCTTTCTCCCGTGGAACAGCTGGTAGTTTCAAACTGCCCAATTTGTAACCACTACACGACCAGACACTCAAAGTTAGACAACACAAAACAAAAGATCCCATCTGAAAATTAAATGCAAAAGAGAAAACCCAGTTTAAAGACAAAAGCTAAAAAGAAATGTTTACAAGGTAGACGAGAGCTAAATGCTTCATATAGAAACCGCCTACAAATTAAAGCAGGGTTTAAAAAGAAAAAGGTAGAGCACCCCAACATGTCCCAAGAGTATATCTTCTCACCTAGGTAGCTAGATTGTGAATGTGCAAGGAAAGTACCATGTCTGAAATGTCTTTACACTCCCACAGAACATTACACATTGTCACTATGCAGATAGAGTCTGTTGATATCAGCTCTTTTTCCACTTTCAAAAATGTCTGCAACTCTCTCTGTTCCTCGCTCTCCTCTCTCGTTCAGAGAAATCTCATTAAGATGTTTCCTGTGCAGTTTGTGACTCACCGCTAGATTATGTACAAGGAGTGCTGATTTCAGCAAGAATTCCTCCCCAAGGCTTAGACTGTGTTCCTGCAAGACGCAAAGAGTAAATTAAAATTGGAAAGTCTTTGCATTCATTCAGCACCTCCTTCTTAAATCTTTACTATGTATTCGATGGTGTAATTTTGATCTGAGTTTATCCTCATTAAGGAGAATGCAGGCAAGAAGAGGCCTGGTCAAGCTGCATTGGGCAGAGAAGTCTGGATTTAGCATTAATTAGTTCTACCATTTATTAGTGACATGACCAGCCAGGACCCTTCCAATCTGGACCTCAGTTTCTCCCTCTGCAAAATGAGGGGGGTAGGTTGGGTGGTCCCCAAGGGCTCCTCCAACTCCAACATCTGAGGATTCAGCTCATTTTCTCTTTTTAACATGAAAGCTCTAATATCCAATTTAACTTTCTTTGAGCAGTTTGCCAAGCCCCTTGAGAGAAACTCAGATTTTGAAACCTACTGAAAGTAAAATAGAAAATGCTTTCAATTACGGAAGTTGTTCCTCCACTTTCTAAATAAGGATGTGTGCCACTCATTTGGAAAAAGTAAAATTGCACACGGTGAAATGAGTAAGGAGGCAGTATTGAAGGTAGCTGGAGTATCTGCCCTTGTCTCCAGGTTTGCTGTGGTGATGAGCTTTGCCCTATAATTTGATAAGTATCTGTTAGGTTTCCAGAAGACTGGCCAGAGCAGGGCTGGCTCCAGACACAGCCAAAGTAGCCTCTGGAGTTGATTTAGGGTCACATCTGCCCACAGATTTCCTTCTGCCTGCCTATCATACTGTCTGAAATTGCTAACATGAGAGCTTTTCCTTTGAATTAAGGTATTTGGCAGTGATTATTTTTAGTTGCCCAGAATGTCCCTACTTCCATTTTGTCTTCTGAGCTGGTCAAACATTGGTCTTCATTCTCCTGGACATGTGTTTTGTCCGGAGATTGACATGATATACAAGCTGTTGAGAAAGAGAAGATCTCTGTCCCTGAAGTTATTAAGATGAGAGCTTGCTAGAATAAGGAAAGAATCTGAACGCAGAATGAGGCCAGGGAAGGGATGCACAGATGAGAGATGGAAAAGGGGCATTGAAAGAGAGCAATGGAAAACAAGAGGGAGATTTAGATTTAAAAGGATGGGAGCAGGGGAAGGAGGTGGAGAGAGAGAGATCCACCTTGAAGCCTTGGTCCCTACAACTCTCAGAGCCTATAAGCTATTCTGCCATCCTTCCCTAAGAATCTCTGGTAGTTTAGTGGTTACGAGTATGGCTGCTAATTTCACACTCAGCAGTTCGAAACTACCAGCGATTTCTTGGGAGAAAGATGAGGCTTTCGGCTCCCGTAAAGATTTACATCCACAGAAACCCAATACAAGGTCGAAAGGAGTCACAATCGACTGTATGGCACATAACCACTACCACCATCCTTCCCAGCTACATAAGTAAATAAATCTTCTCACTTCAAACAGTTTGAATCAGAAAGTATCCTAAGTAATGTATTATGATATCTCCAGGAAACTCTTAATTGTTAACATATTATCCAGAAGAGATGATATATAAGACCAGTATAGTAGCGCCACACCAGTATGGAGTTGTGGTGTGGCACTGTGGATTAATGCTCCAGACTGCAAAGCCATTTGAACTACAAGGTCGGCAGCTCAAGCTTGCCAACTGCTCCTCGGAAACCCTATAAAGGGTTGCTATGGGTTGGAACCGACTCGACAGCCCTTAACAACAACAACATAGTAGATTAGATTTTCAGATAAACTGTGAATGGTACATAGAGCAGATAACATTTTGAGAAAGTAAAGGGATTGCTACAGAAGGGAAACTCAAGTATGGTGATGTAGCATGAGATAGTCAAGGACTTGGAGGCAATGGAAGTGTGTCCCAGTGGAGAGTAGGAATAGGGAGTGAAGTGTGGCTAAAAGAAAAGAAGGGATAGAGAATGGGGACAGAAAAATAAAGATAAGCTTATCTTTTTTATGGGTCCTTCAAGGAAACAATCCTTGGGGAGGGGGAAATACTAATCATTATTCATTGGGTACCTACCAGATTATTCCACCATTCATTTGTCAGTTTGTTGTGCTATGGTGGCTTGCGTGTTGCGGTGACACTAGAACATATGATACTGGTATTTCAAAAACCAACAGGGTCACCCATAGCAGGCACATATCAGCAGAGCTTCTAGACTAAGAAAGAGTAGAATAAAGGACCTGGCAATCTATTCTTAAAACATTGGCAAGTGGAAAACTTATGAATAGCTGCAGTACGTAGTCTGATATGTTGTTGTTGTTGTGTACCGTGGAGTCGGTTCCGACTCATAGCGACCCTGCACAGGGTTTCCGAGGCTGTAAATCTTTCCGGGAGCAGAAAGCCTCATCTTTCTCCTGCGGAAAAGCTGATAGATTCGAACTGCCGACCTTGAGGTTAGCAGCCCGATTAGTAACCACTATGCTACCAGAGCTCCTTGTAGGCTGGTATAGTAGTGCCTGAAAATGAGCCCTACCCTCCCCGTACTTACTGTGTGCCCCCACCCCTACCCCCAGGTTGAAAGGCACTAAAATACAATTGGGGAAGAGCTGCCTCCTCAAAATAGAATTGACCTTAATGACATGGATTGAACTAAACTTTCAGAACTTTTCATTTCTTGGTGTGGCACAGTTCAAAATGAGAAGAAACAGTTGCAAACATTCCTTAATAATTGGAACATTGTTGTTGTTAAGAGGCTGGTGAGTTTGAACTACCGACCTTGAGGTTCAAACCAAACGTGCAGTCGAGTGTTTATCCTATAGTGCCATACAGACAGTATGAAATATGAAAATAGGAAAATTAAAAGTCATCAAAAAATGGAATGGAGTTCACAAAAATTGATATTTTAGAAATTATATTGCTATTGTTGTTAAGTGCAATTGAGTTGGTTCCCACTCATAGAGAATCCTGTGAACGGTTTCCAAGGAGCAGCTGGTAGGTTTGAACTGCTGACCTTGTGATTAACAGTCCAGTAATTATCCTAATGGACTGCTATTGGTCATTTTGAATCAAACAATCATAGGTCAATATTCATATGCCTACAGGAAAGATCAGTTAACACAACTACTATTCAAGTTAATGCACCAACTACTAATGCCAAAGATGAAGATATTGAAAATTTTTACCAACTTCTGCAGTCTAAAACTGATCATGCAATTAAGATATATTGATAATTATTGGTGACTGAAATGCAAAACTTGAAAACAAAGGAGGATCAGTAATTGGAAAATATGACCTTGGTGATAGAAATGACACCAGAAATTGCAAGATAGAATTTTGCATAACCAACATCCTATTCATTAGAAATGCCTTTTCTCAACAGCATAAACAGCAGATATACACTTGGACCTCACTGGATAGAATACAGGAATCAAGTGAACTACAGCTGTGGAATGACATGAGGGAGAAACTTAGTTTCCCCAGTCCAAACAAAGTCATGGCCAATTGCAGAACATACCATCAATTATTCATATGCAAGTTTAAATTGAAATTGACAAAAATTAAAACAAGTCTTAAGAGTCAACGTACAACCTTGAGTATATCTCATCTGTATTTAGAGATCATCTCAAGAACATATTTGAGATATTCAACACTAAAGACCAAAGTTAAGATGACTTGTGGGATAACATCAAGGACATCATACATGAAGAAAGCAAAAAATCATTAAAAACACAGAAAAGTGGGACCATCAAGGGAGAAGAGTGGT
>NW_006408750.1:91706-99142 GCF_000296735.1 Chrysochloris asiatica
GATGGTACTTGGTAGGGATTATAATCAATGTAATGAAACAAGGTATATGATTTGTTGAATGTAAAACTGATGATATGCCCTGTAAACTTTCACTCAGTCCACAATAAAAACCTTAGAGTGAAAAAAAAATAACCAACAGGTACAGAGAATTCCATGTCACTCTTCCTCATGTCTAAATGGGATCCTTCTGTTTCTTACTGAAGTGTCCTGACCTCTGTATTCTGGGAGCCATTCATTCTTCCTCTGTGCTGATTTAGGGTTGGCCTCTTACGTCCTAAGCAAACAACCACACTGACAAACTTAGAGCAAGTCTTTATTGGTTTGGTCGATAGATTTGGGGTTAGTGTGTGATTTGCCGAACCTATGCCTCAAAGAAAGCCTAAGGGTTCTAAACAATTAATTTCAAGGATGACATAGTGAAACGCAATATATATGTGGGGCTTCAGAATGTTCATGAAAAAATTCCATTTTTTCATTCATTCTATTTTTTTCCATGAACTTTTTGAAAACCCCTCAAACAAGTTTTCCTAGTCAGCCTTACAGAAGCTCAGCGTTGAGGAGGACAGAACTTCATCATGGGTGCCAAACCAAAGTCTACCTCCTGTCCTTGCTCTGGCCATTGGGAATGGGAGCTCTAAGAATTTGTTACAGGATAAGTTAAAGAAATAACTATAGTTTCAAAGCTTCTCTGTCCCTTGTAGGCTAAAAATTAAAATTCTTCTGTTTAGTTATTGTTAAGTGCCGTTGAGTTGATTCCGACTCATAGCAACATTATATAGGGTTTCCGAGGAATGGCTGGTGAGCTTGAACCGCGAATATTGAGGTTCAAACCAACCTTGCTGTCCAGCGCATTAACCTGCATCACCATACCAGGACACCTTAATGTAATTTTAGGATATACTGACTTCTATGGAGTCCTGGTATGGCGCTGTGGGTTAATGCACCAGACTGCAAAGCCATTTGAACTAAAAGGTTGGTGGTTCAAGCTCACTAGTCACTCCTTGGAAACCCTATATAGGGTCTTTATGGGTCGGAACCGACTCAACAGCATTTGACAACAACAACAAATGTTTAGGAACCTTATTTGGTTAGAGGCAGACAGATGAATACCTCTGAATTAGAAAAAACAAGGAATTTTTAAGTATTTGCAGGGAACTTGGGGAAAGAGTCAAAGAGAAAGGTAATCAATCTTTAATGTGAACACAGAAGTGAAGATTTTGAGAAATGGGTAAGAAATGATTCTACTGGTGGAATGTAAGTTGGTCTTGGTCTGAGCTATGGGGTATTCCCCAAGTTTCCCAGAGTTCATACAGTCCACGTTCAAATTATTAATGGATGCTTGCAGCTGTTTCTTCTGATTTTGAGTCATGACCCAAGAGCAAATGAAAGTCCCGAAAGCTTTTCTCCATCCACATCATTAAGATCAATTCTGCTTTGAGGGGGCACCTCTGCCCCACGTGCATTTGCAGTGCCTTCCAACCTAAGGACCTCATCTTCTGACATCATTTCAGACAATGTTTCACTGCTATTCATACAATTTTTAGTAACTAATCCTTCAGAAGTGGAGCACCTATTACTTTTTCTTACTCTGTTCTTAATCTGGAAGCTCTGCTGAAACCTGTCTACCATGGGCAACCCTGCTGGTATTTGAAACACCAGAGACATGACTTTTAGCATCACAGTAACATGCAAGTCATCACAGTATGACAAATTCACAGACATGTGGGGCTCTTACCACCAGACTTTCAGCAAAACCTGCTGTAAACAACAACCATTAGTACTGACATGAGGTCATATATGGAGCATGTAGAGCTCAGCTTGAAGGAGCTCTGGTAGCGTAGTAGTTACAAGTTGGGCTGACAACCTCAAAGTCAGCAGTTCGAAACTACCAGTGGTTCCACGGGAGAAAGATAAGGCATTCTGCTCCCCTAAAGATTTACAGCCTTGGAAATCCTGTGCAGGGTCACTATGAGTCGGAACCGACTTCACGGTACTTAACAACAGAGCTCAGCTTGAGGGCAACAAGGTTAGGAGAGCAGAGAAACCCTCATAACAAAGAGTAACTTCAGAATGGGGGCAGAACTAGGGTGCAAATTGTAAAGTTGACTCAGGAACAAAAGTGAGACCCTAAAAGTAAGAAAGCAGGAATTAGGGTGGGGTTAGGTGAAGGTGAGGGAATGGAAGGGTGCACACCAAGATGGATTGGACTTTGTAAGAATGTTCTGGACCCTGGGATTCCCTGCCCTCCTTCAGCCACAGGTTATTGTTGTTAGATGCCCCCAAGTCTGGTCATAGCGACCCTGTGCACAACAGAAAGAAACACTGTCTGGTCCTACGCCATCCTCACAATTGTTGCTACATTTGAGCCCATTGCTGCTGCCACTGTGCCAATCCATCTCATTGGGGGTCTTCCTAATTACCAATCATGATGTCCTTCTCCAGGGACTTGTCCCTTCTGATACTATGTCAGAAGTATGAGAGACAAAGTCTTTCCTCCTGACTTCTAAGAAGCATTCTGGTTGTACTTCTTCCAACACAGAGTTGTTCTTCTGGAAGTCCATGGTACTTTTAATATTCCTCTCCAACACCATAACTCAAATGCATCAATTCTTCTATAGTCTTCTTTATTTATTGCCCAATTTTCATATTGCATATGAGGTTATTGAAAATATCATGGCTTGGGTCAGGCACACCTTAGTTCTAAAACTTCAACACTTTTAAGAGGTCTTTTGCAGCAGACTTGCCTTAATGCAATACATCCTTTGATTTCTTGATGGCTGTTTCCGTAAGTGTTGATAGTGGATCCAAGCAAAATGAAGTCTTTGACTTCAAGCTCTTCTGCATTTATCATGATAAGTTCAGACATTCCATACTCAGTGTCTGCCACTGAAAGCTTTCTGCTGAAACTTCAGCCTTGCAGGAAGTCTAATTTCAAGTCACTTTCTTTGTTCATTCAATTTTCATTGAAGTTAACCTTATCTGATTAATCCAAGGGTGGGACCATCTGGCCTGGGCCAATTTTTGGTCTTGTAATTAGAGAATGCTTAAAGTCAGGCTGTCTCCCATGATGGAGGCTGCACAAAGTAAACTCATGGAATCTATAAGCATCCATGCTGTCTGTCTTATGTGGAAAACAGATTCCAATGAAAAGGAAGGAACTGACTTCCAGAGAGAAGAAAGCATAACGAAGAGTCTATGATAGAGTACTCATGACTTTTGGACTTTAGACCCCAAATGCATCCCTCCCTACCCTTTTTCTTAAGCTGATTCGGGTTTGGTTTTTGCCACTTGCATCCAAAAGTGCCAACAGACACACCAACAGCCTCCTCTCTACCTTCTTCATCTGTGCGCCCTTAGTTGGAAGCAGGGACCTTAAAGGGGTGTGGGCAAGAAGAAGGTATCAATCCTAGAACTGGACCTCCTCTGCTCTTATTTCTTCACCACAGCACTAATCCAAATTGTATTTACTTGTTTACCTATTTATTGTTTAACAAACAGAAAACATAAAGTTTCATCTGTCTTATATAACATGGCGTTTCTATAGTGTTTAGTCCGTTGAAGGTGCTCACGAGTTGTTGAATACATAAAGGAATAAAGAACTTGGCTTGAAATCAAGCTATCGTAGGTCCGATGCAAGGCCAAAGTTTCAGCAGAAAGTGCTCAGTACCAGACACTAAGTCTGGGACGTTTGAAATGTGTACGTTCAAGTTATCTACCCCTTAGGACAAGGAGTATCCTGGGTGGAAGGCTTTGCTTCATAAATCACAAATAAAGAGCCACGACCCGGTATGGCAGACAAGGGCTGCTGGGAGAAGTTGAATGCAAAGCTTAGGTACTCAAAGCTGCCGGAGGTCAGCTGGGCTGGGTCAGGCAGACGAGGGAGGCTGGGCAGGAAATGAAGACGAAAGCACCCAGTTCAGGGCTCACATAATTGGACAGAGAGCAGCAGCCAGTTGCCATGGCAACAGCCAATGAGAGAGCTGCTTATGTGGCGAGGCTTCAAGGTTTCTAAACAAGGGACTGAAAATGCTTCCTTTGTTTTCACTCTGACTGAGTTTTCATCCAACCCCTGCGGAGGTGATGCGGTTTGGGGACTGAGCAGACAACGGTAGCGGTAGCGGGTTGGCGGGAAGGGAACCACGCAAAGGGCCTAGGGGGCTGGCTGGAGCTAGGGAGGGCGGCTAAATTTGTCATTCCCTGTAGCTGTTTAAGCTTCTCAATATAAAGCAGAAAGAAGCCAGCGGCTCAGGGTCAGACCGATCCTGACAGCGTTGGGTCCCAGGACTACCAAACCTTAGCCTGCAATGTAAAGAGGGTCTATCAATACCTTCCTTGCAGGGTAGTTGGGAAGAGCAAGAGATGTGATGAATGTCACTTTTTGTGGGCGGTATAGCCTATTATCATTATTTTAACAAGTGACACAAACTCATTCACAACAGCTTCCCCAAGAGCTCTAGGTTTTGAGGAGTAAAAGCCACGCATTGCTTTATTAAAACCCGTTTCTATCTAGTCTGTCTCAACCCACAGAGATCCCATGTGATTATGTTTGCTTCTTTAGGCAGCCAACAGAGACCAGTGAGATGCACAAAGTGGTATTTTAAAGGAAACGTTCTTAAGGTCATCTTGAGAGCTGTCTTTCCTGCCTCACCTCTGTCGAGCAGGCAGAGACGCCTTCTCCTTTGTTCTTTGTGGGTCTGGCTGGACAGCATACAAAGATGAGGCCATCTTTCCTGCCCCTCCACAGCGGGAGGAGAATGGTAGGGAGTGCTTCATCCGATTTGTAAGTGAGGGGAATGGAAAACACAGACAGTGTTTCGTGACCAGAGACAGAAAGAGCAAGGGACACATTTGTGGACACCCCTTTTCCCCCAGCCACAGAGAACCAGGGAGCTTCGGATATCCAGATTTGGACTCCGGTGCAGTCCTCTGTTGCTATGGCTGCAGCTGCAAGGAAATCAGCATTGGAGGCACCAGCTCTGCCCTTTTGCTGTGCAATCGAGACATTTCTGACTGGTGGGGAGATATCCCTCCGTCATCATTGAAGGTCACAGGAAGCCTTTGGGGGGCTTCAGGGATGTCACTTCTGTCTCAGTTTATACCCATCTCCCAGCGAGGAGCCAAGCTCTTGACTATCCAGGTCATGGAGAAATAGTTGCTTTGGGGCCCCTATCTTAGAGTGTCTCCACAGAACCATGCTCACCTGGAGGACTTTCTTCATTTTCCTCATTGCTTTATTCATCATTTTTTCTGTTCATTCACTCAACATGCAAGGTGCTGGGAACACAACAGTAGACAAGATAGGCAAGGCCTCTGCCCTCAGTGGGAGGCGTACAGTAAACAAAGAAGGAGGGAGTCTCTGAAAGTAATAAATAGATGGGTATAATCCAGAAAGGAGCCACAGGATGGAGCAAATGGTTAACATACTCAGCTGCTAATCAGAAGATTGAAGGTTTGAGTCCATCCAAAGGCACCTTGGAGGAAAGACCTGAAAACCATTGGTGGTTATGTGCTGTGGAGTCGGTTCCAACTCATAGCGACTCTGTACAGGGTTTCCGAGGCTGTAAATCTTTACAGGAGCAGAAACCCTCATCTTTCTCCTGCAGAACAGCTGATAGTTTCAACCTGCTGACCTTGCAGTTCACAGTCAGATTTGTAACCACTATGCTACCAGAGCTCCTTGAAAACCACTGGAGTCATTGAAAACTCTGCAGAAAAAACCCTTTAAACTTAGAATTCAAACTATTTTCAGAGGTCACCTTTCAGTCTAATGATAGGTTGGCTCCTAACATTAAATAATGTCACCTAGGAGTACCATGCTCCTCTAGATCATCTAAATGAATGCTCCTCTAGATCATCTAAATGAAACCAAATGGTAAACATCCATGCTAGAACAAAGATGAGATGTAAGGGGCAACAAGAAAGCAAGATTAATGAAAACAGAACAACCAGATTGGAAAGAACAAGAATGCTAACACATTGTGAAAAATAGAATCAATATCACCAAGCAAACTGTGTACAAATTAGTAAATGAGAAACTTCATTTATTGTGTAAACTTTCACCCAAAATACAATAAAATATTAAAAACAAATGAATAAAATAAAAACAATGAAATTGAACATTAAAAAAAAGGAGAAAGAGAAATCTTGGAGCACAGTTCTACTCTGACACACATAGGGTCACTGTGAATTGGGGACAACTTGATTGCAAATGGATTTTTTTTTTTTTTAATGACTCAGACACATTGAACTGGGTGGGCTGATAGAGTGGGTGGCTGAAAGTCTTTCTGAACTGAAATTTGCAAATTATGAGGAGCCAGATACTGGAGGCAATGTGGGTGGGGAGTGTTGCAGGGAACAGCAAGTGCAAAGCCTCAGAGTAGAGAGGGCCATGACATTTAGAGAAGGAAAAAGGTCTGCAGGCCTCAGTGCAGAAAATATGGAAGATGATGTAAGATGGAGCTGGAGGATTAGTAGAGGGATCAGGCAGAGCCTTTGATTTTGCCGTGGAGACTAGGTTTTACTCTGAGGGCAACAGGAAGCACTGTGGGGTTTTAAGCAGGGCTGGAAAGTGAGCTGACCTGTGTTTTTAAAAGATCACTATGCTAGCCTAGTGGAAAATGTACTCTAGAAATGTAAGAGTGCAAGTAGGAGGACCAGTGAGGAGACACTGCAGTAGACCAGATGAGAGATGGTGGTGGTCTGTTCTTGGAAGGTGGTGGTAAAGATAGAGATTTTGCAGTTAGAACTGCCTTCATTTCCTAGGGCTGCCTTAACAAAATACGACAACAAGAGTTGCTTTAGTGAATTTTTTTTTTTTTTTTTTTAAAGAAGAAAAATTTCCAGCAAGGAAAGGAGATACACTACATAGACTCTTTACAACAAAAATATGAGAGACCAAATGAAACAGACACAGATATAATTTTCGAACTCTGAACTTCAGAGGAAAGGTTAGAGAAGTGAACTGAGTGTTTGCTGAGCAGGGACGACTAGAGAGGGAGACTGACTGATGAATGGCTGGCTAGATGAGATATTGAACTTTTGAGAGCGGTTTTGGCAACAGAAGGTGTCCTGGTGGCAGATCAGAGTCACACAGGTGCCTGGACAGGTGTGGTTCCTTCTTTTTCCCCAGGTACACCTGGTGACCAGAGGTGTGGCCAGCTCCTACCCTCATCCATACTTGGCTGTGCTGCTTTGATGTGCAGCTTTAGTGCCTGGATTCAGGCAGGATCAGCTCTAGATCTACAGAACCCACAGAACCACCAGACCAACATTTAAACAGTAACTCTGCCCCCAGCTGCCCTGTGGTTCTAACAGACACAGAAATCAGCTCCATCAAAGACCACCACCAACTACTTCCAGAATGAGTACCCTGAACAGAGAAAGCACCAAGGTTTAGAGGCACTTCATCTAGGGTATGACCTCTCTCTGCTGTCACG
>NW_006408750.1:99714-101716 GCF_000296735.1 Chrysochloris asiatica
TGGCTTGCAAAATATGCCCTTTGGAATATATATTTTAAATGAGTATATATTTTCAGTGTGGTATGTGCATATCAAAAAAATAAATAAAAAGGTAATAGATTTAAAAAAAAAAAGTTAACTTGCAGATAATACCCATTTTGACCCGAGCTCAATGGCTTGACAATCAGAACACAACTGATTTTTTTTTTTTGTAATAGAAACAAGGGTAAATTGCTACAATTTGATGAACTTGACCTATATTCATGGATTGTTGTTGTTGTTAAGTGCCGTCGAGTCGGTTCTGACCCATCGCGACCCTGTACAGGGTTTCCGAAGGTGTAAATCTTTACTGGAGTAGAAAGCCTCATCTTTCTCCTGCGGAGTGACTGGTAGTTGAGAACCGCTGACCTTAAGGTTCGCAGCCCGATTCGTAACCACTACGTTACCAGAACTCCTTATACTCATGGATTAGTAGCTCAAAATACCAACAAGAAGGAAAGAGCCTTCACGTCAAGTATCAATGCTATCCCCTCTGTATATAGGGTAAATAGAGATGGGCAACTTAGATGGGCAACTTAGACATTGGCTACCTCAAATGATGTGTGATTAAGGCATGAAGTGACTGGCTTACAAGTTTTCAGAAAGGAGTTTAGTTTCAGAGTGTGTGGGGGAAGATAGAGTCCCCATTGAATAGTTTTCATCTTGTCTAGATGGGTCTGGTGAAAAGAGATGGGAATAAGACCCAAAGCTACACTGTATAGGGTTTCTGAGGAGTAGTTGGTGAACTTGAACTGCTGAACTTGCAGTTCAAAAATCTTTTCAGTCCAGCATGTACCACAGTGCCACATCGGGACTCTTCAGAAACCCTATACAGGGTCGCCATGAGTTGCAAGAGACTCAACAACAACTAGTGGATACTCTGAAATTGATTTTGTTTTTATTTTTTTCCTACAGTTCAGTCATTTATTTTAAATTTAAATAATTTCAAATTCCACATACAAAACTGAAGAACAGCAAGATTTTGTTTGAATTCTCTTTTCTGTACACTAAGTGATGTAAAGCACTACAATCTCCAACATACCCAAACCTCGGGGAAGGGTTAGTAACTACACACAGATTGGAATCACGGTGCTCTTTACTTCCAAATGAAATGATCCCACAGAAACAGCACAAGATACAACACCACATAAGGGCACCTGCTACACATGAAGGGAGCCAAACACACTAGCGATTTCTCTATGCGTAATGGGGAAACCTGTGTAGGTTAGAGGGCTTTTTGATGGTGATCATGTGCTGTGGAGTCAGTTCCATCTCATAATGACCCTGTACAGGGTTTCCGAGTCTGTAAACCTTTACAGGAGTAGAAAGCCTCATCTTTCTCCCGTGGAACAACTGGTAGTTTAGAACTGCTGACCTTGCAGTTCACAGTCCGATTCATAACCACTATGCTACCAGAGGGCTTTTTAGGCTCATTTAAAACCAGGCAAGTTGTTGGTGTGCAATTTCCAAATAATTTGAAGAGCAATGCAATCCATTGTAACAAATACTGATTAGTGTTGTCTTTATTGGCATTGACAGTCTTGTGTGGTCACAATACCCATATTTTTGCTTTAGCTTTTCTTTGAATAAAAGATACATAAATGCATTTAGACAATACATACCGTAAGCTGTTTACATACACTACATTAAAAAAATTCAGTATTAGAGTTTCTTGTTTTCCTTTAACACTAGAGTGCAAATTAGGTTCTTCGCAGCAGATTGATCTTAAGCAGTTCTTCAAAGAATGAGGAGGGAAGACAACGGCCCAAGTGAATAAAAACATTGAAACTTGTCCCCTTTAAAAATAAATGCTAACTCTGATTGGTGACCATACACATCACCGATGGGGGGAAGTGGGGTAAAAGCAGCAATGAAGCAGCAAGCTAAGCCCTACAATGTTCAGTGGACTTCTGTGAACCCAGTGGTTACCTGGTTGACAAGCAGTGTGAAGAGGCCTGGGGACTCTTGGGCCCAGAGTCAGTGG
>NW_006408750.1:101816-105769 GCF_000296735.1 Chrysochloris asiatica
CCACCAACTACTTCCAGAATGAGTACCCTGAACAGAGAAAGCACCAAGGTTTAGAGGCACTTCATCTAGGGTATGACCTCTCTCTGCTGTCACGTCCCTCCCACACACACATCGTGAACTCTTAGGCTGACAGGAACCCCTCAAGAGTTTTTTCCTCTTAGCTCCAACAGCTGCACTGTTGTTGTTGTTGTTGTTGTTTTGTTTTATGGCTTGGTTTTTTCCTATTGTTGTTTCCTTGTTTTTGTTTGTACTTTCTCCTCTTTCTTCTCTGTCCATTCCCTTGAATTTTACACTTTCTATTTCTGCTTTTATTTTTCCTTCTTTTCTTCTAGTTCTCATTTTCTCTCTTCTTCTCCCCTCATTTCAATCTTTCTTTTCTACTCTCTACTCTCTCTTTTCCTCTTCCCTATCACTGTTTTTTCTGTGTGTGTTTTTTAACTTCTTCCTTTTATTTCTTCTCCTATTTTTCTCTTCTATAGCTCCATTTCCCTGTCTCTTTGTTGTCTGTACAATTATTCTTTTTGTCTGAACTCTGCCTGTTTTTATTTCTATTTTCTTTTTATTATTGTCTCTTTTCATTGTTGGTTCCTTGTTTGTCTTCTGTTTTGTTTTCATGTGTGTGTGTGTGTGTGTGTAAAGGGGGAGAGGTTTTCTCATTCCCACCTGACAGGAAACAGCAACCATGCTCATACAGTGCAGCCCCAACCATAACCTCTGCAGTTCCACCCACTGGGCAAGAGCCAATACTAGCTCCTATACCATCTGATCCATGATAGACAGCAGCCAACATGAGCCAAACCCACCTTAAACTCAGGTGCACAAACAGCATACAAGAATGGAGTACACATTTCCATTCTGTAAATACAGCCACAATAGACAGTTGGTGAGAGTCTATGAACACATCGACATGCAATCATTAATTAAATACAAATACAACAACACCACAATACACTGGAGACAGCGACCAATTTTAGCTCATATGAAGAAACAAGAAAGAATGGCTCAAATAAATGACCAAGATGTAGAGTCACAAAATATTTCTAAGGAAGAAAAGGCGTTGGAACTAACTGAGAAAGAATTCAGAAGAATGATATTTAGGTATCTTCAAGAGATTGACAGAAAGATCGAGGAAAGCAAGAAAAACTGAAAAATCTTTATAAGAATTCAAGAAAACACTATAAGAACAAGCAGACAAAATAAATGCAAAATTTGAAACAATACAAAACCTGCAATTAGAAATCAAGAAGATTAATACTAAGATTTCAGAAATAGTACACTGGAAGGGCAAAAGAGTGGATTTGAAACAATGGAAGCCCAAATGAGTGAGCTTGAAGATAAATCTTTCAATATTAGTATTCTAAAAGAACAATCAGAAAAAAAGAATGAAAAACTCAAAAGAAAGTTGAAGTGTTATGTGAAACACCATGAAAAGGAACCACTTATGAGTAATTGGAATTCCAGAACAGGAAAAGACAATAAAAAACACAGATAAAATTATCAAAGAGTTGTTGGAAGAAAACTTTCCTAACATCATGAAAGCCAAGAAGATAAGCATACAAGAAACTAAATGAACCCCAAACAGGATAGATTCCAAAAGAAAATCACCAAGACATAGTATAATCAAACTTTCCAAAATCAAAGAGAAGGAAAAAATCCTGAGAGCAGCTCAGGGAAAGCAAAAAGTTATGTATAAAGGAAAACCAATAAAATTCAACTCTGATTCCCCAGCAGAGACCATGCAAGCAAGAAGGCAATGGGATGACATTTACAAAATTCTCAAAAGAAAAAAAATGCCAACCAAGAATCATATCCTACAAAGCTATCCCACAAATATGACTGCAAAATTGGGACATTTCCTGATTAACAGAAAGTAAAGGAATTTGTCATGGCCAGATCAACTTTACAAAAAATGCTAACAGGTTTTCTTTAGACTGGGAACCAACAAGATGAGATAAACATACATGACAAAATTACCCAGAATTCAATCCAGATACAGAAATATTTAAAGTAAAACAAAGCTACAAGACTGAAAATAGGGAACCAGAGATATCAATTTATAATGAAGTCCACTACAAATCAAAGAGAGGGAATAGTATATAACAGAACTTCCAAATTGCAAACAAGTCAAGTAGATTTCAAGATAAAGCAGACTATTTAAGCAGGGGAAAAAAATTAATAAATTATAGGGTAAGCTCAAAGCAAATTAACACACCTGAACATCAAAATAAAATAGAGGAAAATCAGAAAGATTTAGTATACAGAAATGAAAATGAAAAGAAAACCTACATACAAAATTAATTCAAGCAGAATACTATGTGAAACAAAGAAAGCATCAGTAACACACACACACACACAACCCACAGCAAAATGACAACAATCAATTCATGCCTATTGATAATGACACTGAATGTAAATAAATGGATTAAATGAACCAATCAAGAGACATAGAGAGCAGAATGGATTTAAAAACAAAAAACACCCCAGGATCCTTCATTATGTTATCTACAAGAGATACATCAAAGAGATGGAGACAGCCTAGATGCCCATCAGCAGAATAATGGTCAAATAAACTTTGGTACATACATACAATGGAATACTGAGGAATGTTGAAGAATAACGATGAATCCATGAAACATCTTACAACATGGGTGAACCTCGAGGACATTATGCTGAGTGAAATTAGTGAATCACAGAAGGACAAATATTGTATGACACAAATGTTTACAAAAGTTAAAAGGTTTTATTGATAAAATAATTTATGATGGTTACAAGAAGGGTAACTGTGTGGAAGGGGAGGGGGGCAAGAAAAATCATTCACGGGCTAGAGGGTAAACACGTGTTAACAGGGTGACAAGGCGTGTTATATATAAGAAGAGAGAGGTTAACAGAGGAAAGATGAAGGTAGCAGGAGATACAGGGAGGAATGCAAGGGTTAAAGGGACTAGAGATAAATACTGCTGACTGTTGGTACATGAAGGGGATTGCAATCAATGTAATGAAGCAAAATATCTGATTTTTTAAATGTAAAACTGATGCTCTGCTCTGTAAACATTTACTCAATTCACAATAAAAAGTTGTTTAAAAAGAAGAAAGAAAAGAAGTGACTTTTCTCCTAGTTGTGGAGGCTGGAAATTCAAACAGAGTCTCAGTAGAACCATACACTCTCTCTGTCTACTCTAGGGAAAGATCCTTCCTTATTTGCTCCAGTTTCTGCTTTCTTTGTGCATATATCTTCACACAGCATCTGTCTTCCCCATGTATGTGTCTCTCTGTGTCTGTCTGTCCTCTTATAAGACATTGTTATTGTTAAGTACCCTTGAGTCAGTCCCAACTCATAGATACTCTCTATAGGGTTTCTGAGGAATGACTGGTGGGTTTGAACCACCAACCTTGCAGTTAGCAGTTCAGCGCTTATCTACAGTGCCACACCAGAAATTCTTATAAGACGTTGTTATGTGCCGTCAAGTTGGTTCCAACTCATAGAGACCTTATATAGGGTGTCCAAGGAGCAGCTGTTGGGTTTGAAACACCACCCTTGAGGTTAATAGTCCAATGCTTATCCTACAGTGGGGCAGTTCTACTCTGTCTTATAAGGCTGCTATGAGCCAGAATCAACTTTATGCCAATGATTTTCAATGGGTTTAGTCTTGTAGGACTGGGACCCACCCTACTCAGGTATGACTTAATGATAATTATTGTTGTTTAAATGTCCTAGAGTCATTCTGAGTCATATATAGGGTTTCCAAGAAGTGGCTAGTGAAAGAAGCTATTTCCCTAAATGGGGTCACATTCATAGGTACAAAGATTCATATCTTTTAGGGACACACAATTGAGTCTGTAGCAAGACCAATTGGGCTTGTTGATGGAGTGAGGTTGAAAAGAGAAAGGTGGAATCAGGATGACTCTCAAGGGTCTGATTTCAATCACTGGGCGGTTGGAGGTCCCATTTGTGA
>NW_006408750.1:109239-114625 GCF_000296735.1 Chrysochloris asiatica
GTAAACTATCATATAATTCACAATAAAACATTAATAAATAAATGCAAAGATGATGCAGAATGTAAAATGAGGTTTTAACATAGGTGATCCAAGTTTATAGTTAGAAGCAAAAAGTAGATCTTCATGATGTAAAGGTTACAAAAACGCAGACATTTTCACCCTCTCCGTTATAAGCTGAGATGCTGTTTCAGTACAAAAACAGGCAGCTATATGATCAGCTTCCCATGTTACATGCTGTTCAGCTTTGTTTTGGAACATTCAAATTCTTAAATTCCTCTTCTGTATTTTAGGAAAATTATTTTACCTGTGCAGAATTTTCACATACAGCATGGTATGTAATAACAGAAAATTGAAAACAACCTAAACATCCACTGAAAGGAAATGGAACACCATATGGTGATGGTAGAGAACAAAGTGTATCTACATACTGTATTAGAGTTTAAATTCTGGTTGCTGAAAACTTTGGTTGACAGTGAGACCTTTAACTCCATTTTTAGTCTTGACATAAATTGGCCTACCAAGAAAAATGATAAGAAATCTAAATTGTGAGAGACACAGTCAGGGAGGACCTTGTGGCAGAGAGCTGATGATACTGACAGATAGGATTACTCCTTTAAGGCCTGAGTTTCTCCCAGTGCACCTTGGAATACCCTCTCCATGATCTAGAAATCAATTTTATACTCTGATAGAGTATGTTTGTAGGTATTTCAAACCTTAGTTGCCTTTGGGGATTTTTAGTGTAATGGACTGTTGTTGTTTTACACTGAAAATGGTTCATGCCTCAAAACTGAAGTTTCCAAAACACAGTTGAGAAAGCTTTCTCTAGTTACTTGCCCAGGAAACATTATATACCTAGCCACCCCAATTCTTTTGTAGAAGGAGGCAGAATCTAAATAAATATGCATGAATAAATAAATATATCCTACTGTATATCAAATGGAGTCAATACAACTATCATGTTCCAGTTCAAATATCGTAAGCAACCCTCTTCCAACACTCTTTCAAGAATACGTGCATACACACACCAACACATTTACTTGCCCAATCAGATTTGCATTATTAAAAGACCTCTCTGCCTACAGTGTGGAAAATAGAGTGGGTTGCAGGTTGTACCAGGTGGGTAAGAAGCAAAGGCGTGGGAGGTTGTCACAGTGGCATTGGCTGGAAGTGATGGTGGCAATGAGCAGGGTGAGTTTGATGAGATACTAAGGGCAAAAGTGCTTTGTAATTTGTGAAATATTTTCCTTGTGGATTCATTGTGATTACCCCTGCTCCTGCATTGGTCCTTTAAGACTGCATCCGCCTCTAGTACAAGAAGAAGTGGCAGGCTCACCTGAGAAATACAGCAACTGACTGAAGAAGAGGAGGAGTTATGTTCAGGTTGCCACAACTCCTGCAAAAGGCTTGAAGTGAGGGGAAACTCGAATCTGCGCTGCTTGTCTAATGTGTCTGTGACAAAAGCCAACTGGTTGGAAGTGGTATACAAAGGAAGGCAGAGCGAGGCAGAATTTCAGACAGAGGGGCAGGGTGCTCTCCTTTTTTAATTCCTTAGCTCTCTTCCTCAGAAATCTCCAGCATTCTGTCCATGGAAAGCTCAGATGGAGTTGTGGAGCTCCAGACCTGTGACATCTCAGATAGGGCATAGGCCTAGGAAAGAGTGAGGAGGCCTGACTTCTAGTTCATCATTTTATCATTGAGCCTCTTTAGACTTCTGCATATATAAAATGGTGATTATCATCTCTCATGTAGAATTTTTAATTTTAACTTTTTATTGTGAATTGAGTGATAGTTTACATGGGAGAACATCGGTTTTACATTCATTGTTTCATTGCAATGATTAAAATCCCCTCCGTGCATCATCATTCAACTGTATTTGCTTCTAGTCCCTCTACTGGAGCTCTGGTAGCATAGTGGTTACGAATTGGACTGCGAGCCGCATGGTCAGCAGTTCGAAACTACCAGCTGTTCCACGGGAGAAAGATGAGGCTTTCTGCTCCCGTAAAGATTTATAGCCTCGGAAATCCTGTGTAGGGTCACTATGAGTCGGAATTGACTCCACAGCACACAACAACAACAACAATGTATACAAAAACACTCAGGAATATATAATCATTTAAACAACCCAAGGGAACATTCTGCAAGCCTGCCTTCTGGCTGCCAGCACACAGCCTTTCTCTTGCCATGAGTCTAGAGTCCTCAGCTGCTCTATCTCTCCATGTTCTCAACTCTGCTTCCATATCTGGTGTCACTGCTTCTCTGGGTAGGATCCCACATTCCACTTCTGCTCCTGCACTTCTCCCTTAATGGTCTAGGGTCCTCTGTTCCTGGACTGTAAAATTAACTACTCCTCCCTTTTTGTTACAGAGTTTCTACCTTTACTGTTGTGACAGTCACAATTAGTAATCTTATATGGAATTTAATGTAAACAAATTATTAAGAGCTTTTTTTTTTTTTTTTAAATGATGCTCTTGACTGTAAGGTTGGCTTGAACTGCAAAGTTGATGGTTCAAAATCACCAAACACTCTTCGGAAACCCTATAGAGGATCGCTATGGGTAGGAACCAACTCAGCACTTAACAGCATTCTTTTTGTAGCATGGACAGCAACAATCTTATAGAGCAACAATTTTTCAGTCTGTGTTTTCGGAGCCACTAAGGAGCTCTAGTAGCGTAGTGGTTACGAATCTGGCTGCTAACCTCAAGATCAGCAGTTCAAAACTACCAGCTGTTCCACAGGAGAAAGATAAGGCTTTCTGCCCTCTTAAAGATTTGTAGCCTCGGAAACCGTGTGTAAGGTCACTATGAGTTGGAACTGACTCCACGGTACTTAACAACAACAACAAATAGTGAGTGGGGAGTTCTGATGTTGTGCTGTAGGTTAATGCGCTGGACTGAAAAGTCAGTTTGAACCGCAAAGTTGGTGGTTCAAGCTCACCGGCTGCTCCTCAGAAACCCTGTACAAGGCCACTATGGGTTGGAACCAACTCAATGGCACCTAACAACAACAATGTAATGAATGTGGACTCCTGGTGAGGTGCTGTAGGATCAGCACTGGACTGAAAACCACAAGGTTGGCAGTTCAAACCCACTAGCTTCTCCTTGGAAACACTGTATAGGGTCGTATGAATCAGAACTGCCTGGATGGCACTTAAGAACAACAACAGTAACATAGTGCATGAGGAGTCCAGGTAGGGTGCTGTAGGATAAGCACTGTACTGCTAACCACAAAGTCAGCAGTTCAAACCCACCAGCTGGTCCTCAGAAACCCTATTCAAGGTTATTATGAGTCGGAACAGACTGGATGGCACTTAACAACAACATAGTGAGTGAGGACTGTATGTTGTTGTTAGGTGCCATCCAATGGGCTCCAAATCATAGTGACTTCATGCACAAAAGAACGAAACACTACGCAGTCCTACGCCTTCCTCACAATTGTTATGTTGAGTCCATTTTGCAGTTACTGTGTCAAGACCTCATTGGAGGTCTTCCTCTTTTTCACTGACCCCCTTACCTTACCACTTGATGACACTTAACAACAACAACTACCTTACCAAGCATGATGTCCTTCTCCAGGTACTAGTCCCTCCTAATAACATGTCCAAAGTCCGTGAGAAGTCTTGCCATCCTCTCCTCAGGAGCATTTGGCTGTAGTTCTTCCAAGACACATTTATTTGTTTGTCCATGGTACTTTCAATATTTTTCACCAATATCGTAATTCAAATGCATTGATTCTTCTCTGGTCTTCCTTATACCATGTTCAGCTATCTATGCATATTAAGGGATTGAAAATACCATGGTTTGGGTCAGGCGCACCTTAGTCCTCAAAGTGCCATTTTTGGGTTTTGTTTTTTTTTTCTTTTTTCTTTTTACTTTAAGAGATCTTACTTCTTCCTAAGGTAGGGCTGTAGACTCCTGAATTCCCTGTTTAACCATTATTTACTATATTGATAATCTGAGTAAGATTTCATTTGAACAAAGAATTCTGCTGCAAAAACTGTTTGAAAATCACTGTTATATAGAGTAGTGGGCATTCGTCCACATCTGACCCAAGGATGACAAATACCAACCACCACATCTGAAACCTATGTTTGTGACAGATATCACTAATTGATCACAGACCCTTTTCTGCTAAACCTGATTAAAGCCTCAGAATGATTTGCAACACAGACTTAGAGCAGCCGGCTACACAACGGGTATGTAAGATGAAACCATGTATCTACCCTTTTGACTTTTCATTGCGTTGACTTTGAGTACTCACTTGAAGTAAGGATATTAGCTGCCCTAAAACTTCATCCACACAAGGAAGTTTTAAGTCAAGGCTGAAGAGTCTGCTTTCATAACTTTGATTTATTTAACATATTTACTAGAAAATAAAATCAGACGCTTCTTGTTTTTTTGTTTTTTTTTGAAACAATGTCTTAGTGAGTTTGGGTTGAAAGTTTAGACAGCAAGTTAGGTTCCTGTTTGACACTTTCCTACCAAATTGTTTTATGACATTAGTTACATTCATCAGAATGTGTCAACATTCTCTTTTTGTTCTGTTTGCTCTAGTTTCCCTTATCCTTTATCATCTTATCTTTGGTTTTGAGAAATTCTTGACCTTTTAGTCTCAGACTAATGGTTTCTAAATAGGGCACTGATCTTATGGGTAATATCCCATTTTGTGTGTCACTCTACTCTTTTGCTAGAAGGTGATAAAAAAAAAAAAGCACTCCAAAATTTAAGGCCAAATTCCTTTTTCTTACTCTGAGACTTCTGTTTCACACATGTGATAGGATGAAATACTTTACTTCTGCAGATTAGAATTAGGTGATGCTGAGGAATGTGGTTTTGCTAGGTTTCTAGTCTGCACAGATGATTTAGCCAACTTTAATGACTTTAGTAGAGTCCTGATGTGGCGCTATAGGATAAGCACTGGATCACAGAGTCAGTCTGAATACCAAGGTCGGTGGTTCAAACCCATCAATCGCTCCTCAGAAACCCCATACAGGGTCCCTATGAGTCAGAACCGACTCAGTGGCACTTGACAACAACAATGACTATAGTACTTTGGCCGATTTTACCTTTGACATTGGTCTCGGAGTCTAGGCTGAGTTCTAGGTTTAAAAGTGCAGGCAATGGTCCCTGAGGTTCATCCTTTTTCTACTTTCCTGGCTTTTAAAACTAGATGTTGAGTTCTGCCAATATTTTTCCCCCATTCTCCCAGCTGCTGTGGCCCCAGTCAGAATGGTCAGTGAGAGTAGTCAGACACCATTGTTCTAGGAGAAAAAAGACCCTGAATTCAAATGTATTTCACAGAAAACCACTTATTAAGTCTTAAACAGGACAAAGACCATCAGCATGAAGCCAAAATGATGTCCAAAGATGTCACATCCATGTGGCCCAAT
>NW_006408750.1:115410-117019 GCF_000296735.1 Chrysochloris asiatica
GATGGCACTTAACAACAACTACCCAACAGCTTAATAGGTGTGGTGTTGTTGTTAAGTGCCATCAAGTCAGTTCTGACCCATAGAAAACCTGTATAGGGTCTCCGAAGAACAGCTGGTGAGCTTGAACCACAGACCTTTGCAGTTCAAACCGACTTTGCAGTCCAGCACATTAACCCACCGTGTCACACTAGGATTCCTAGTAGAGTGCTAACTTGAGTGATAGCAGGGAAGACATTTAAGAAGAAAGGAATGAAAAAAAATATATATGGAGGTTTTCCCCCCATGAACTGGAAGGGTAACAATGTGCATTTATTTTTTTCATTAGGACAAACCATTGGGAACTTTTCTGCAAATGAAGAATAAGGAAAGGGAAGAAGGGGAACAAAAAAAAAAGAGAGACAGAGGAAAAAAAAAGATTTGGAAATGGATAGTGGTGATGATTGTGCAACATGAGGATTGTAGTTAGTGGGACTGGATTGGACACATAGAAGTGTTTGAAATTGAGAGAAGGTTTTTAGTAAGTTTTTTTCCCTTTCTGTTCTAACCCTCTTAATCATTGTTCCCGATCATGACTGCGCTGACTAACCTTTCCCCTGTGCTCCTGGAACATACAGACTAAAGATTTAGTGCCTCTGATAAAAAGACAAGCCAGGAGGAATACTGAAGAGCCCTGATCTTATCCCTTAAGAGATAAGAATGTAACTTTAAGACAAAGGTTTCCCCAAAGGCCATTAACATTGTTTGGGGCAATCAAGGCCCAGGAAATAAGGCACCATGACTCTGTGAGACATAAACTATATCCCTAGATGAGAAAGCCATAAAACTCTGAGAAAAGAATGTAACAAAGCAGATGGATTGATACCCAGAGGAATATGAGTTCAGACTGTATGGGGGAGGGCAAGGCTATATTTCAGAGAAGGATTTTCCCTGCCTTCCAGATCTGTCAATAAAATATATGTTGATTCTCACCCCATCTCTGATTTGGCTACATGTTGACAGTTGGACTTTTGTCTAGTAACAAAATGACTCATTTTGTTGTAGTGTTACAATTTGAAAAAGAATAAATATAATATAAATATAAACATAAATATATGACTGGCCACAAATCAATTCATCATAGTTTCAGGTGGGACTACAGAAGCAGGAAAGGGACCATGATTGGGATACATACACTAGTACAGATTAAAAACTTCCCAGGGTTGGTTCTGGGGCCCTCCAGTCACCTTGATCCACCTTGATCAGGATATGACTGATGACCATGCAGCCCTAGTACCCCAATTTCCATTAAGGGAATGTGCAGACAAATTCCAGAGAGGGTGACTGCCCCTCCTAGGACTGGTTAGGGGAATGGTAGTAAATCCACTTTCAAATGAACTCTGATGGAGGGAAAAGCTTTTTACATTTCTCTGTTGTTGTCGTCATTAGATGCCAACAACTCATAGTTACCCTATGCACAACAGAATTAAACACTCTCAGGTCCTGCCCCAACATTATTGCTACATTTGAACCCATCACTGTTGCCACTGTGGTAATCCATATATTTGGGGGTCATTCTCTTTTCCTCCACCCCTCCATTTTACCAAACATGATATCCTTCTCCAGGACGGGT
>NW_006408750.1:118069-119326 GCF_000296735.1 Chrysochloris asiatica
TGAACTGCCTCCTCAAAGTAGAGTTGACCATGATGATACAAATGGAGTAAAGCCTTTGGGAACTTCATTTGCTAATGGGAAACAACTCAAAATAAAAAGAAAAAACTGTAAACATCTATTAATAATCAAAACAACGTATGAAGTATGAATCTAGGAAAATTGGAAATTGTCAAAACTGATATGAAACACATAAACATCGATATCCTAGGCACCGTTGTTGTTAAGTGCCCTCGAGTCGGTTCTAACTCATAGCAACCCTGTATAGGGTGCCCAAGGAGCAGCTGGTGGGCTTGAATCACCAACCTTGTGAGTCCATCCTAGGCATTAGTGACCTAAAATGGACTGGTATATTGGCCATTTTGAATCTGACAATCACATGGTTTACTATGCTGGAAATGACAAACTGAAGAGGAATGGCATCATCAAAAAGAACATATTAAGACCTGTCTTGAGGTACAACACTGTCTGTGATAGAATAATATATATACACCTGCAAGGAAGACCAACAAACAGCATATATAAATGGAGAAAAGGTTGAAGTTGTCAAAGACCTCATTTTGCTTGAATCAACCATCAACACTCATGGAAGCAGCAGTTAGGAAATCAAATGACGTATTGCATTGGGCAAATATGCTGCACTCTTTAAAGTGCTCAACAGCAAAGATGTCAGTTTGAGGACTAAGATGCACCTGAACCAAGCCATGATATTTTTAATAACTTCATGTGTATGTGAAAGTTGGACAGTGAGTAGGAAAACTGTAGAATAATTGATGCATTTGAGTTATGGTGTTGAAGGAGAATGTTGAAAGTACCATAAACTGTCAAAAGAACAGATGTGTTGGAAGAAATACAGTCAGAGTGCTCCTTGGGAGACAGGATGGCCAGATTTTGTCTCTCATACTTTGGATATATTGTCAGGAGAACTAGTCACAGGAGCAGGATATCATGTTTAGTAAAGTGGAAGACCTCTAGTGAGATGGACTGGCACAGTGGCAACAGCAATGGGCTCAGGTGTAGCAACAATTGTGAGGTTGGTCCAGGACTGGGCAGTGTTTCATTCTGTTGTGCATAGGATCACTATGAGTCAGTACTGACTTGATGGCACATAACAAAAACAATGCAAGGAAGACCAGTTAATACCACAATTATTCAAATTTATGCACCAATCACTAAAGCCAGTGATGATGAAACTGAAGAATTCTACCAAATACTTCAGTCTGAAATTAATCAAATATGCAATCAAGATGTACTAAAAAT
>NW_006408750.1:121866-141426 GCF_000296735.1 Chrysochloris asiatica
TGGTCATATGCTATCTCTTGAGATGGTTGAACATCAACCATTTCTTTTTGGTACAATGATTGTATGTATTCCTTACATCTTCTTTTGATGCTTTCTGAATCATTCAATATTTTGCCCATAGAATCCTTCAATATCGCAAGTCAAGATTTGAATTTTTTCTTCAGTTCCCTCGGCTTGAGAAATGCTGAGCATGTTCTTCCCTTTTGGTTTTCTAACTCCAGGTCTTTGCATATTTCATTACAATATTTGACTTTTTCTTCTCGAACTGCACTTTAAAATTTTCTATTCAGCCCTTTTACCTCCTCATTTCTTCCACTTGCATTAGCATCTCTATGCTGGATAGCAAGTTTCAAAGTTTCTTCTGACATTTATTTTTGTGTTTTTCTTCTTTCTTGTCTTCCTAATGAACTTTTGCTTTCTCCCTGTATGATGTTCCTAATGTCATCCCACAACTCTTCTGATCTTCGGTCTTTAGTGTCTTATGCAACCAATTTGTTCTTGAGATGGGATATGTTCAAGGTAATATTACAGATCTCGTGGACTTGTTTGAATTTTCTTTAGTTTCAGCTTGAACTTGCATATGAGCAATTGATGGTCTGTTCTACAGTTTGCCACTGGCCTTGTTTTGACTGATGGTACAGAGTTTTTCCACCATCTCTTTCCACAGATGTAGCCAATTTTCTTTCTGTGTATTCCATCTGGTGAGGTCCATGTATAAAAAAAAGGTATTTGGAATGAAGAAGTCATTAGTCTTGCAAAATTCGATCATGGAATCTCCAACATGGTTTCTATCACCAAGGTCATATTATCCAAGGACTTATTCTTCCTTTTTGCTTCTTTCCTTTGCATTTCAATCACCAGTAATTATCAATACATCTTGATTGCATATTTGATCAATTTCAGACTGAAGAATTTGGTAGTATTCTTCAATTTCATCATCATTGGCTTTATTGGTTGGAACATATATTTGAATAATACTGGTATTAACTGGTCTTCCTTGTAGGTGTATGGATATTATCCTATCACAGACAGCATTGTCCTTTAAGACAGATATTGAAAAGTTCTTTTTTTATGGTGAATATGACATCATTCCTCTTTAATTTGTAATTCCTGGCATATTAAACTATGTGGTTGTCAGATTCAAAATAACCAATACTAGTCCACTTCAACTCATTAATGCCTAGGATATTGATGTTTATGTGTTTCCATTTATTATGACAACTTCCAATTTTCCTAAATTCATATTTCATGCATTCCATGTACCAATTATTAATGGATATTTACAGCTATTTCTCCTTATTTTGAGTTGTGCCCCATTAGCAAATTAAGATCCCAAAGGCTTTACTCCATTTTGTGTCATTATGGTCAACTCTTCTTTGAGGAGGAAGCTTTTCCCAGTTATATTTTGAGTACCTTCCAACCTAAGGGTTTCATCTTCTGGTACTATATCTGACAATATTCTGGTGCTCTTCATCAAGTTTCAATAGTTAATATTGTGGTGCTGTCTGACATTGTTCCACTATTATTCATAAGGTTTTCAGTGACTAAATATTCGGGAATAGTCCATCTCTCCTTCTTCCTAGTCTGTCTTAGTCTGGAAGCTCATTTGAAAACTGTCTACCATGGTTGATCCTTTTGGTATTTAAAATACTTGTGGTATAGTTTCCAGAACCACAGCAACATGCAAGCCACCAGAGAACTGAAAACGGACAGCTTTAGATTCCTGTGTACCTGATTTGCATGGTGTGCTACTGTAGGATTAGCACTAGCACTGAACTGAAAACCACAAGGTCAGCAGTTCAAATCTACTAGCTGCTCCTCAGAAACTCTATACAGGGTTGCTGTGAATCAGAATCGACTTGATGGCACTTAACAACAACAACAATAACAATCTAATCCCTTGGTGAAAATTAAGACTTTAGATAGAAAAGCCCTATCAGGTAAATTCAAGGTACCACAGTCCCTAAGTTTATCCCTATTTTTCCACTGATGATCTTTATTGTTCTAGGTTTTACATTTAGATCTTTAATCCACATTGAGTTTGTTTTGTATAGTCTTATTTCATTCTTATGCAAATCATGTTCCAGTTTTGCCAGCACCCTTTGTTGAAGAGACTATCTCTTCCCCATTTAATGCGTTTTTGCCCTTTGTCAAAGATTAACTGACTGAATGTGAATGCTCTTATTTCTGGGTTCTCAATTCTGCTTCATTGATCTGTGGCTCTTTAATTGTACCAGTAAGAGGCTGTTTTTACCACTGTGGTTATGTAGACATTTTTGAGACCAGGGAGTGAGGGCCCTCAGCTTTGATCTTCTTAAGCAATACTTTTCTTATCCGAGGTCTCTTTCCTTTTCATGAAAAGTTAGTGATCAATTTTTCCATTTCTTTGTAGAATAATGTTGGGATCTGGGTTGGGATTGCATTATAGCTATAGATTGCTTTGGATAGTGTTGCCATTTTCACAATGTTAAGTCTTACTATCCATGGCAACACTCAACCCTAGTTGAAATTCTCGTAGGCCTAGGTATTGTCTGTTCTGGACACCCAATCCACAAGTAGTTCCCAAAGCAGCTGGGAGGTCAGGGCATTTCTATCCCAGAGGGCAGCCAGGGGTGAGAAGCTGACCAGAAATACCTGTGCAGGTCTTGAACAGGCCATACCTGGTTCCAAGTACTGCAATTGGTGCTGCTGGCTCCCCACACACTTTGATACAACTTCAACAGCCCAGAAAGCAGGACCTTCACTGGAAGTGTATCCTGGTGGGGGCCAGCCACACTTCTTGTCACCAGAGTAATGTGAGGTACAAGAAAAAAATTTGCACCTTTCTCTCCACCAATAAGCAGCATGCATTCTTGCCCTCAAAGTTGCCTGAAAAAGTTCAAGATGACCATACCACACCTGGCTGGCTGACACAAATTACCACATTTCATTTCCACATCCCTCTACCACCCCCACACACCTCCAATGAAAGGAGCTCTGGTAGCACAGTGGTTATGAATCGGGCTGCGAACTGCAAAGTCAGCAGTTCGAAACTACCAGCTGTTCCGCAGGAGAAAGATGAGGCATTCTGTTCCCGTAAAGATTTACAGCCTCGGAAACCCTGTACAGGGTCGCTATGAGTCGGTTCTGACTCCACAGCACAAAACCACCACCACCACCATCCCCAGTCTGTTCAGCTGCTTCTCCTAGTGAGGAGGCTTGGCTCAGGTTTGGCTCTGCATATTTAGAACAGGACTTGCCCGAACAGGGTTATTGTAGATAGCTCCCTTTCCTTTAATGGGGTTCACAACTGTGGTGCTCATCTCTGTGCAGCTCCCACTACCAGGAGAGCAGGAGCTTCCCTGGAGGTATATTCAGGTGGGGACCAGCCTCTCTCTGGTCACCAGGGGAGTGTGGGAAACAAGAAAAAAATTGCAGCTTTATCTCTATGAGCAATAGGTATGTTTCTGCAGTGCCAATATATTTTCTTGTCTTTGAACTTACTCACAGAAGCTCAAGACAACTGCACCACGTTTGGCCAATGGGCACAGATCATCAGTCTCTCCTTTAGTGTGCGTCTGTTCAGCTGTCTCTCCTAGTAAGCATCCAATCCACTTCTCTATCCCTTCCTCTGAAGTCCCGAGTTCTATGACTATCTTCTGCATCTGTTTCATTTGGTTTTCTGTATCTTTGTGGTAGAGTACAACCATTCTGCCTCATCTACTCTCTTGCTGCCTCTCCTTGTGAGGAAGTTTTGTGTGCAATCCATATTGAAGTCTGTAGTCTGTGATCTTCATCAGTCAGTGCTTAAATCCTATTGGTTTTCAGCAAGCAAGTTGTATCATCTGCATATTGTAGGTTGTTAATGAGTCTTCCTCCTGTCTTGATGCCAAATTGTTCTTCATATAATCCAATTTCTCGGATTATTCAGCATACAGGCTGAATAAGTATGGTGAAATTATATAACCCTGAAACACATGTTTCCTGATTTTAAATCAAGCAGTTTCCCCTTCTTCTGTTTGAATAACTGCCTCTTGGTCTGTGTACATGGGACAATTAATTATCTGGATTTCCCATTCTTCACAATGTTATCCATAATTTGTTATGATCCACACAGTTGAATGCCTTTGTATAGTCAATGAAACACAGATAAACATCTTTCTCATAGTCTATGCTTTCAGTCAAGATCCTTCTGACACTAGCAATGATTTCTGGTTTCTTTTCCTCTTCTGAATATGGCTCGAATTCCCTGTTGATGGACTGATGGACTGCTACAACTGCTTTTGAATTTATCTTCAGTGAAATTTTATTTGCATGTGATATTAATGATATTACCACAGTTTAGGATTTACAACACATGTTTCCATAACAAACACTCTGCCTTCCTCTCATTTTCACATGTGCAAATTTTAACTAAAACAAAACTTGATGCCCTTAAGTCTATTTCCACTCAAGGCAACACAATATGCTACAGAGTAGAACTCCTTATAGTGTTTTCTTGGCTGTAACCTCGACTGAAGCAGATGTTATGGGAGGAAAGAGACCCATCTTCAAAGATCAAGTATTATTATTTGTTGTTGTTAAGTGCCATTGAGTCAGTTCCAACTCATAGTCACCCTGTATAGGGTTTCTGAGGAGTTGCTGGTGGATTTGAACCACCAACACTGCAGTTAGCAGTCCAGAGCTTATCATATAGCACCATACTAAGACAGACTGTTAATTCTAAGACAATAGTAAACACAAAACAAAGACAAACAGATCACCCAGTGTGGGAAATCAGACACCACGATGAGTTTCCAGAGTTGCATCTTTGCATGGTGATCATGGAACTTTTTCTTCCTTTTATTTTCTCTCTTACTTTTTTATAACTCCATTTTCTTGTCCCTCTTTTCTGTTGAGTAATTATATATATATATATATATTTGTTGTTGTTAAGTGTCATTGAGTCGGTTCTGACCCATAGCGACCCTGTACAGGGTTTCCGAGGCTGTAAATCTTCACAGGAGCAGAAAGCCTCATCTTTCTCCCATGGAGCAGCTGGTAGTTTCCAACTGCTGAACTTAGGGTTTGCAACCCAATTCGTAACCACTACGCTACCAGAGCTCCATGTATATATATATATATATATATATATATATATATATATATATATATATATTCTGTTTTTATTTCTTTACCCTTTATCATTTTATCTTTCATTGTTGACTGCTTATTTGTTTATTCTATTAGTTTTCTTGTGTGTGTGTTTTGTATGTGGGGGCGGGGAAAGGAATTGCATTTCTTCTCTTTCATACCAACAGGAAATAGCAAATGTGCCCATACAGCCCAGCCACAGCTGTACCCTTTGCAGTTCCACTCATTGATCAAGAGCCAATACCAGCTCCTATAGGAGTCCTGGTGTGGCGCTGTGGGCTAACGCGCCAGACTGCAAAGTCGTTGAACTGCAAGGTTGGTGGTTCAAGCTCACCAGCTGCTCCTTGGAAATCCTATACAGAATCACCATGGGTCGGAATTGACTTGATGGCACTTAACAACAACAACATACTACCTGATCAATGATAGACAGCAGCCAAACCCACTCACAAATAGAAAATGTTGTACATGCTTCCATTCTCTACACTCACAGGAGACAGTTGGTGAAAGCCTGAGAATATATCAACATACTTGTTGTTGTTATGTGCCGTGGAGTCAGTTCTGACTCATAGCGACCCTGTACAGGGTTTCTGAGGCTGTAAATCTTTACAGGAGCAGAACGCCTCATGTTTCCCCTATGGAACAGCTGGTAGTTTCAAACTGATGACCCTGAGGTTAGCAGCCCGATTCGTAACCACTACGCATCAATTAAGTACAAAAATGACAACACCACCATGTTCCAGAGACAACAGACAATATTAGTTCACATGAAGAAACAAGAGAAAATGGCTCAAACAAATGACCAAGATGCAGAGCTTGAAAATATTTCTGAGCAAGAAAAGATAATGGAACAACTGAAAAAAAAGGCAAAAGAATGGTATCTAAGTACTTTTATAGGATTCACAGAAAGATTGAGGAAAGCAAGAAGAACACAGGAAAAACTTTAAAAGAATTTAGGAACAAAACAAAACAAAACATACTTTTATAGGATTCACAGAAAGATTGAGGAAAGCAAGAAGAACACAGGAAAAACTTTAAAAGAATTTAGGAAATACTACAAGAACAAACTGACAAAATAAATGCAAAATTTGAAATAATACAAAACCTCCAGTTAGAAATGCACATGATTAATACTACGGTTTCAGGAATGGACAATACACTGAAAGGACAAAGGAGTATATTTGAATCAATGGGAGCCCAAATTAGTGAACTTGAAGATAAAATTATGTGGAACAAAGAAACCAGCAGCACTACAATATATCTATGTATATGCACATCAAAATGACAGTCAATTCATTTCATACCTATAGAAAATTACACTGAATATAAATGGATTAAATATAGCTGTCAGGAGACAGAGAATAGCACAATGGATAAAAAATCAGGATCCTTCAATATGCTGTCTCCAAGAGACATATGAAAAAGGTGAAAATAGTCTAAGTTCCCATCAACATAAGAATGTTTAAACAAATGTAGGTACATACACACAATGGAATACTATTGCTAAAACATTGAAGAATAATGATGAATCTGCAAAAACCTTACATCATTGAATGAACTTGGAGGACATTATGCGAAGTGAAATTGCTGTTGCTTTTAAGTTCCATTTAGTCAGTTCTGACTCATACTAATCCTGTACAGGGTTTCTGAGGAGCGACTGGTGGGTTTGAACCACTAAACTTGCAGTTCAAAATGACCTTGTGCTTATCCTACAGTGCAAAATGATCAGTGCCTATCCTACAGTGCCACCCCTGGATTTCTGAGTGAAATTGTTGATGTTGTTTAAGTACCACTGAGTTGGTTTGGACTCATAGCAACTCTGTATAGGGTTTCCAAAGAGCGGCTGGTGAGTTTGAACCACCAGCCTTGTGGTTCAAGCAGACCTTATGGTCAAAGGCTTGTTCTACAGTGTCATTCCAGGTATTATACTAAGTGAAATTGTTGCTATTTTAAAGTGCCATTGAGTCCGTTCCAACTCGTAGCCATCCTGTATAGGGCTTCTGAGGACCAGCTGGTGAATTTAAACCACTGACCTTGCAGTTCAAAATGGCCTCACAGACCAGTGCAACACCAAGCTTTCTGAGTGAAATTAGTCAATCACAAAAAGACAAATATTGTATGAGACCATGTTATAAAAGTTAATAAAAAGTTTTCTTGATAAAAGAAACATTCTGTGATGGTTACAGGGGTGGAGTCAGAGGGAAGAAGATTATTCAAAGGCTAGAGAGTATACACATGTTATCATGGGTGATGGAGCAGACAATAAACAAGAAGAGGAAGGTTGGCAGAAGAAAGATAAAGGTAGGGAGAGACACAGGGAGAAATGCAAGTGTCGAAGTGAATAGAGGTAAATACTGTTAACTGATGGTACACAGAGGGGGTTGCAATCATTGTAATGAAATAAAGTATATGATTCTATGATTCATTGAATGTAAAACTGATGATCTGCTCCGTAAACCTCCATGCAACTCACAATTGTTCTTGTTAGGTGTCATCAAGTCCTTACAGACTCATAGCAACCCTATGCACAACAGAATGAAACACTGCCCAGTCCTGGACCAACCTCACAATTGTTGTCACACTTGAGCCCATTGATGCTGCCACTTGGCCAATCCATCTCACTGGGGGTCTTCCTCTTTTTCTCTGACCCTCTACCTTACCCAACATGATATCCTTCCCCAACAACTGGTCCCTCCTGACAATATGTCCCAAGTATGAGAGATGAAGTTTGGCCATCCTGACAACTCACAATAAAAAGTTAAAAACAAACATTAGAGACAGGAGGTGTACCTGACTGCCACTTCATAGGAATCAGCCTTGGGCTAATGATCTTGATTCTCCTTCTCTTTCTGCATTGTGAGTAGAGGCGGTCAGAAACCTCTACTATGCTTTAAAAAAAAAAAAAAAGTTCCTGAAAGTTCTGTTATTCACCTGTTGTTGTTGTTATTCTGTTATTCACCTGTTGTTGCCATGGAGTCGGTTCTGACCCATAGCGACCCTGTACAGGGTTTCTGAGGCTGTAAACCTTTATGGGAGCAGAAAGCCTCATCTTTCTCCCGCGGAACAGCTGGTAGTTTCTAACTGTTGACCTTGCGGTTTGCAGCCCAATTCGTAACCACTACGCTACCAGAGCTTCACCTACTATTTGGCAAATGCACATTCCTATCTTCCAGGACCAGCCTGCCAAATCAGCTACTAACCTTTTTTTTTTTTTCTTCTTCTTCTTCTTCTGTTTCTTTTTGCTGTTAGGAATGGCAGCCTTGTTTGCTGTTTGCTCTCATGCTGGTCATATACTTACTGGTAGAGAAATTTGGATTGTTGGATTTAGATTGTTGAAGTAACATTCCCAATCTATGCAAAATATTGACATCAGATAGGTAGCTTTAAATTCACAACTGGCATATAGTAGGTGCTGGAATAAATGTTAAATATTTGCATTTAATCACTCAGCAAATATTTTCTCAGTCTGTTTTCCACCTGAGGACAGCAACATTTAACTTGGATTCTAAAAACATTTTCAGTGTTGCCTCTCAGAGACAAGTTGGCTAATTAGCATGTAGTCCTGCTATTGGTTTTCTTATCTGGCCTGTTGTTTTTATTAACTATTGTGGAGTGGACAATGACTCATATCAACCCCATGTACAACAGAACAAAACATTGCTAGGTCCTGGGCTACCCTCACAACCATTCCTGGGTTTGAGACTTTGTTGCAGCCACTGGGCCAATCATTGCACTGAGGATCATTTTCTTTTTCTCTGACCCTCTCTTTTACCAAGCATATCTTTCTCCAGAGACTGGTGCTTCCTAATGACATGTCCAAAATACATGAATGGAAGTTTCAACATCCTTATTTCTAAGGAGAAATTTGATGCTTGTCTGGCCTAGTACTGATCAATGGCTCAATTAAAGCAATAAAACTGAAGAGGGTTTGATTTCCTCTAACATTTATAATCCACAGGGGCTTAGTTCTATGCTAAGAAGGCCCACGTAGAGATTTTATTGGGCTCTTTGCCTATTCAAACTAGAATATAACCCTTAACTAGTTAATCCAAATAGACCCTGAGGGAGGCCTGGCAGAGCCATTATCTCTACATTATGGAAAACTAGGTGGCTTGCTCAAGGCCACCTAGTGAGGTCAGTGTTGATTTATGAAGGTGGCTGACTGAAGTTCATCCCTTCTTTGCCAAAGGATTGGCTAACTTTCCCCCAGGCAGTTGCACATCAGTTATTTTTTTAAATTGGTGTTTGTGTGTTCGTTTTGACATAAGATGAGCTTCATCTTGCCCCCTTCCAATCTTGCCCACTGGTGATCTTCATTTGACCATTCTCTCTCCTCAGACACTGTGCCCCCAAAAGCCCATTTGTGGGAGTGCTAGTTCGTTAAAGCAAGATCTGATGGAATTATGTTTCAGAAGTTATCCCAAATTGAAGTGCAGTCTCAATCATTACGTCTTCAGAATCCGGCAACTTGGCTTCAGATCTTGGTTTCATTGCTTACTACTGTGTGACTTCCAGCAAGTCCCTTAACCTTTCTTGAACCTATGTTTTCTCCTGTATAAAATAAAATGTTAAGATAATAGTGATGAAGATAAAAGAACTACAGCCTTCAATATCGATTGTACTTAACATATAGAAAAAAAAATCCTCACAACTGGACTAATAAGCAACATCATAATAAACAAAGAAAAGGTTGAAGTTGTCAAGGATTTTGTTTTACTTGGATCAACAATCAACTTCCACGGAAGCAGCAGTCAAGGAAGCAGATGACATATTGCATTGGGCAAATCTGTTTCAAAAGACCTCTCTGAAGTGTTCAAAAGCAAACACGTCACTTTGAAGTTTAAGATGTGTCCAGTCTGAGCCACAGTATTTATATTTCACATGTATGTGAAAGGAATAAAGAAGACTGAAGAATTGATGCCTTTAAATTATAGTATTGGAGAAGAATGGGCAATATACCATGGACTGCCAGAAGAATGAATAAATCTGTGTTGGAAGAAGTATAGCCAGAATGCGCCTTAGAAATGACAGTGGCTAGTGGTCATCTCATGTGCTTTGGACATGCTACCAGGAGGAACTAGTCCCTGAAGAGGGGCATCGTGCTTGATAAAGTTGAGGGTCAGTTGAAAAGAAGAAGACTTTCAACTAGTTGTATTGACACTGTGGCTATGAAAATGGGCTCAGATATAAGAATAATTGTGAGGATGATTAGCACAGGACTGGAGTCCCTATGACTCAGAACCAACTTGATGACACCTGACAACAACAACAACAACATGGTAGCGTTGCAAGAATTAAATGGAATGGTGACTGTAAGCATTTAGCATGATATCTGATGCATAATAAATGCTCAATGTATAAAAAGCAGTTATCAAGAAGTCCATTCTGACTCATCAGAACCCCAAGTGCGTCAGAGTAGCACAGTGCTCCCTAGCCTTTTCAATGGCTGATTTCTGAGTAGATCCCCAGGACTTCCTCCTGGGGTACCTCTGGGTAGACTCAAACTTCCAGCCTTTCAGTTAGCAGCTGAGTGCATTAATCTTTTGCACCACTCAGGAACTTGGCTCAATATATAATAGCTAAGGAATTTTTAGGCAACCTCCATAAGCTGTCTCCAGACACAAAAAGAAAAAACATCTAAACCAGTCACGTCTGATCTTTCCAACAAAATTCTCCTGAAAAACATCTATATCCAGAATGAAAAACAGTCTCTCAAGGTGAGATAGAGTAGGTCTGACCCATATACATTTATGTTAGCTAAAACTTGATATATATATATATATATATATATACTTATGAAGAAAAGAATATGTCTCATATTATTAAGATTATTTACCTGGATGCAGCAAATTGAAGAGAAAGCTGACATACTTTGGAGAAATGCATTTATTACCTTTGGGAAGCTGAGCTCAAGGACAGCTGAGCAGCCAGGATTTTGACATTTATCTGTTTTCCTGATGCTTTTTGGACTCCATATAAAATCAGCCTAATGACCTTCCTACCAAGCCTGAACAATTTGATGATGGAGCGGTGGATTTCTGTAGACCTTTGTGTGTGTGTGAGAGAAAGAGAGACAGAGAGTGAGAGAGTGGCTTTGATTTCATTTCTGGAATAAAGGAAATGCAAAGACATTAAGTCTGAGCCCATCAAAGAAAGAACTCTGTAATTGCATTTTGGCAGTCACTGTGCTGCGCTGTGCTGTGTGTACTGTGAAAGCCAGTGATGATTAATCCTGCACATTTATCTGAGCCCACAAACAGACCACACAATAATGACAACTGCATCAGGCAAGAAGAGAATAGTGTTTGATCACTGCAGTCTTGGGCCTACTGTGATGTGCATGGATAACAGCATCAATTAGATCTCATCCAAGAAAGCTAGACCTGCATGTCCATTACAATAGCAGCCTCTGGCCTCCCATAGTTATTGAGCACTTGAAATGTAGCTAGTTGCAACTGAGATGTGTTGAAGTGTAAAACACACACTGACTTCAAAAACTTACTATGTAAAGAAGTATGTAAAATAGCTGATTTTTATATTGAGGACAAGTTAAAGTTTAGGAGCCTGAGGTGGTGCAAAGAGTTTGCAATTGGTTGTTAACCAGCAGCTCCTTGGAAGAAAGGCCTGGTGAACTGCTGCTGTAAATATTACAGCCAAGAAAACCCTATGAAGCACAGTTCTACTCTGTAACACGTAAATTATGGCCCAGCTGGTGTAGTGCTGTGGGTTAATGCACTGAACTGCAAAGTCAGTTTGGACTGAAAGGTTGGTGGAAACCGTATACAGGGTTGCTATGGGTTGGAATCGACTTGACGGCACTTAAGAACAACAAACAACAACAAGGTAAAGTAATATTATTTCAGATGCATCGCTATAAGTAAAATATATTATTAAGATTATATATCTATTTAATTGGAGTTCTGGTGTGGCATTGTAGGATAAACATTTGACCACAGGTCAATTTGAACCACAAGGTAGAGGTTCAAACACACAAGCTGCTTCTTGGGAACCCTATACAACAGGGGTGGGGGACCTTTTTGCTGCCAAATTTGTATCATCATTCACAGGTCATGCAAGATTATCAACTTAAAAATTATCTTGCTATATTTGGTCAAACTTTTAATTAATTCACCCCTTAGACCATAGAAGAATTGATGCTTTTGAGTTGTGGTGTTGGAGGAGAATATTGAAAGTGCCATGGGCTGCCAAAAGAACCAACAGATCAGTGTTGGAAGAAGTGCAACCACATTGCTCTTTGGAGGCCAGGATGGCCAAACTTCTCTCATACTTAGGACATATTGTCAGGAGGGATCAGTTGCTAGAGAAGGATATCATGTGTGGTAAGGTGGAGGGTCAGAGAAAAAGAGGAAGACCCCCAGCGAGATGGATTGACAAAGTGGCGGCATCGATGGACTCAAACGTGGCAACGATAGTGAGGTTGGCCCAGGATCAGGCAGTGTTTCGTTCTGCTGTGCATAAGGTCATTATGGGTTGGTACCGACTCAGTGGCACCCAACAACAACAAATGTGATCACTAGGAGCTCTGGTAGCATAGTGGTTATGAATCAGGCTGCTAACCTTAGGGTCAGCAGTTCAAAACTACCAACTGTTTTGTGGGAGAAAGATGAGGTTTTCTGCTCCTATAAAGATTTTCAGACTCAGAAACCCTGTACAGGGTCGCTATGAGTTGGAACCAACTCCACAGCACAAAGCTACCACCAATGTGATCACTGGACTCCTGATGTGGCATTGTGGGTTAATGTGCTGGGCTGCAAAGTTGGTTTGAATCACAAGGTCAATAGTTCAAACTTACCAGCCAGTCCTCAGAAACCCTATACAGGGTCACTATGGTTCAGAACAGATTCAATAGCACTTAACAACAACAACATATCCCATTGATCTAATTGGGTCACAGAGCCACCTCTAGCTATCTGGGAAGTGAGGATATTTAATTGGGCACATTGCTGCCCTGCATAAAATCCAAGTTCTGTCATTGAAATAAAAGGGAAGAATAAACATTGGATAGAGAATTAGCTGTGTTGGTCATGACTAGGTTATTGTATCCAGGATCCTGTTATTGTATCCAGGATCCCAAAATGTGCAAGTGTTCTAGGAATTCCAAAGGTTCCTGAGTGGCACAATTTGTGTTTGACCACTACCCAAACCACATGGGAGTCGTGTCTGACTTCTTCAGGTTTCACAAGGGGGAAGGAGAATCAAATTCAAAATCAGCCCAAGATTGATTCCTATAAAGTGAAGGTCAGCTATGCCTCCACCCTAATACCTTCTTTACCCTCTTCTGACACCAACCATCCCTCCCACAGCACTCTGCATCACATCTGGGTTTGATAATCCATTGCGGTCGACACTCAGCACTCATAACAATGCTCACGATTATGGGGTTTACTAGGGAAATGAACAGATTCTAATTCAGGATCAAAATCAACTCAAGATGTAGCCATTTTCTAATCAGCAACGACTTTTCTCTGTCATACTGCAGACATGCCTCACTCTTACCTCTATCGTTCAGCCACGTGGCCCTGCAGCCTCTATGCTGCTTGGGCAAGTGTTGCCAAGATCCTTTGTTGTTGTTGCTAAGTACCATGGAGTTGGTTCCAACTCATAGTGACCCTGTATAGGGTTTCCAAGGCTGTAAATGTTTACGGGAACAGAACACCTCATCTTTCTCCCACAGAACCGCTGGTAGTTTCGAACTGCTGACCTTGAAGTTGGCAGCCCGACTCGTAACCACTATGCTACCAAAGATCATTTAGTCAATCTGTAGATGTCCAAATGGCACATTCTGCAAGCCAGCCTCCTGCCCATTGGCACATAGCTTTCCTCAGTCCATGGGCCTAGATGCCCACAGCTGCTCCATGTCGCCACCTCTGCCACCATCTCTGCTGTCACTGCTTTCCTTAGTGGGGATCTCACACTTTACTTGGGCCCTGGTGGGATCTCAAATAAAGTTAGATGCTGATTGTCGGGGAACCAATGAGTCCTTTTTTCCCCTGATAGCTTTTTATAGTAATAGCATCTACAGTTTATTGTGTGATTTTCTTTATAGATGTCTCATTTGAGAATAGCTCAAAGCTTTTTGTAAAAATAATTCCTAATTAGTGTAAACAAACAAAATAACAACAATAACAAACAAACAAAATAACAAACACACCTAACACATAGAAAAGAACCAAGGAAAAAAAAAACCCAAATTTCTAGAAATCTCATCCCTAGAGAAAACAAAACCCAGGTTAATATTTTGGTGAACATCTTCCAGACATCTCTTGTCTTAGTTATCTATAATAGAAATGCTGCAAGTGGGTGACTTTAACAAACAGAAATTAATTATCTCACAGATTTGCTGTTGTTAAGTGCCATCAAGTCGGGTTCCAACCCATAGCAACTCTGTAGAGGGTTTCTGAGGAGCAGCTGGTGAGCTTGAACCACCGACCTTGCAGTTCAAACGGCTTTACAGTCTGGCGCGTTAACCCACAGAGCCACACCAGAACTCCATCTCACAGATTAGGAGGCAAAAATCTAGGGAAAAGCCTTCTCTCTATTAGCGCTATAGGAAAATTCTTGTCGCTTCTGAGCCACTGCACTGCTCCTGGGCAATCTCCATGTGGCTTGGTAACTTTCTTCCCCCTTCTCTGCTTCTAGTTTACTTATTTAATCACTTTTCTATGTCAAAGAAGACTGTTGTTGCTGTTGTTAGGTGCCATCAAGTTGGCACCGACTCATAGAGACCCTATGCACAACAGAATAAAACACTGCCCAATCCTGGGCCAACCTCACAATTTTACCACGCTGGAGCCTATTGATGCTGCCACTTTGCCAATCCATCTCGCTGGGGGTCTTCCTCTTTTTCTCTGACCCTCCACCTTACCAAACATGATATCCTTCTCCAGTGACTGGTCCCTCCTGACAATATGTCCTAAGTATGAGAGAAGTTTGGCCACCCTGGCCTCCAAGGAGCACTGTGGCTGTACTTCTTCAAACACAGATCTGTTGGTTCTTTTGGCAGCCCATGGCACTTTCAATATTCTCCTCCAACACGATAACTCAAAAGCATCAGTCTTCCTTATTCACCATCCAGCTTTCACATGTATATGAGGTTATTGAAAATACCATGGCTTGGGTCAGGTGCACCTTAGTCCTCAAGCTGACATCTTTGCTCTTCAGCACTTTAAAAAGGTCTTGTGAAACAGATTTGCCTAATGCAACAAGTCGTTTAATTTCTTGACTGTTGCTTCCATGAGTGTTGATAGTTGATCCAAGAAGAATGAAGTCCTTGACAATTTCAGTCTTTTCTCCATTGGTAAGAATGTTGTTTATTGGTCCAGTGGTGAAGATTTTTGTTTTCTTTACATTGAGATGCAGTCTATACTGAAGGCTATGGTCTTTGATCTCCATCAGTAACTATTTTAAGTCCTCTTCACTTTCAGCAAGCAAGGTTGTATCATCTGCATATCGCAGGTTGTTAACGAGTCTTCCTCCAATCCTAATGCCCTGTACAGCGTCCCTATAAGTCGGAACTGATTCAATGGCACTTTATAACAGCAACAACTCTAGAGGAAGGCTTTCTTTCTCTGTTTCGCAGGCATAGAGGTTAGGAGTTACAAAGCATTTTTGGGGGGAGGGGCATAATTCAATCTATAACACCTCTTTTTGCAAATAAACACATTGTTGTTATTGTCAAGTGCCGTCAAGTTGGTTCCAACCCATAGTGATCCTGTATAGGGTTTCTGAGCAGCAGCTAATGAGCTTGAACCACCAACCTTGCAGTTCAAACTTTACAGTCCAGTGCATTAACCCATAGTGCCACACCAGGACTCCAAATAAACACAGACATGTGTTTAAAGACCTAAGTGGGCGACACCATGTATACTTTTCTGTAGACATAAAGTGTCCTAGCTAATCATCCCAACAACATTATCAAGGAACCTTGCTGTTGTGTGTTGCCAGGTTAGTTCCAACTCATAGCAACCCTGTATAAGGTTTCTGAGGAGTGGTGGTGGGTTTGAACTGCCGACCTTGAGGCTAGTAGTCCAATGCTTATTGTACACGCCACACCAGGACTCCATCATGGAACACTGGTAACAGGAAAACATGGTTGGCTTAGGGGACTCAGCAGCTGTAGTGAATATACCCATTATGAATAAAATAGTGCCTTTTCAGGGCTGTAAAATTTCTGTAAAGCAATGCTGAGTTGATGTCACCCAGGCCAATGCCACAGGGCCCGACACGTGTCTGAGTGCCTTCAGATGGTCAGGGTTTATTTCTAATGATCATCTCAAGTGCCTCATTCTGATGTATTGTGGATGACTTGTCTTATCGCCTCCTACCTCTGGCTCTCTAGTACATGGCTACTATAAGGCTGCAGAATTATGAGCAACTCCACAGCACAAAACCACAACCACCACCTTCCTTACTGATAAATCGCACTTCAGCTGCCAAGGGTCCCACTGAGGTCTCTAACAGGTATTTTAAGATCAATAGGGTATTGATTAAACAACTTATGGCACATTCCTATGTTGGAAAACCATGCAGCTGGTCAAATGAATCAGGAAAGAAAATCAAAATGTATTATTTAGTAAGAAGACAAAAGCAAGGTGCAGAACACTATGTATAACATGATTCTCATCCCTTCCCTCCACTTTTTCTGAGAAATTCAAGAAAGAATACTTATATATATACTTTTTCTGGAAGAACCCTTAAAATATTAATAATTAATTGCTGTTACCACAGGAGTCGTGGTAGAAGTTCAAATCCATCAGTCGCTCCTCAGAAACCCTATACAGGATCGCCATCAGTAGGAACAGACTGGAAGGCACTTAACAGCAACAATAACATCATAGGAAGGGCAAGAACAGAAGTTATCACTCGTCATTTTGAACTTTATTGTTTAGAAATTCTCATCTTACATGTATATTACTTTTTACAATATTATGATTGAAGTTTGGAGTCTTCAGTGGCACTGTAGGATAAGCACTGGACCGAAAGGGTGGTTTGAAATTCAAGTTTAGCAGTCCAAACTCACTAGCTGCTCCTCAGAAACAGTATACAGTGCATCTATGAGTCAGAACTGAGTGGACAGCACTTAACAACAATAACAGTTAGAGTCTAATATCAATAGGAGAGATCTGGAGAACATCTCCAAACCAAAAACACATCAGAAATTATTATTATTATTATTATTTTAATGTTTTATTGTGAGTTATATGATAGTTTACATGGGAGAACATTAGTTTTACATTCATTCCATCATATATCGTTTCATTGCCATGGTTACAATCCCCTCCATGCATCATCAACGAACCAAAGGGTATACCCTGCAAGTCTGCCCCTCACGCCCCTCTCCCGGGTCGTCAACACACAGTCTCTCTCTCTCTCTCTGGATCTAAAGTCCCCAGCTACTCCATCTCGCCACGTCATCGTCTCTGCCTCTGTCTCAGGCATCACTGCTTCTTTGGGTAGGGTCCCGCACTCTGCTTTTCTCCGTTAATGGTCCTAGGGACCTCTGCTCCTAGACTGGAAAGTTATTCACTCCCTTCCTTGCTATAAAATGTCTACCTTTACAAGAAATTATTTTTAAAAATATTTTCAGATACTTTTTTCCTTTTTGAAGATAGAAACTTGCAGATCAAAGAACATCATATATGCTTTTGGTGTTAGGAGAAATTAATGAAACATCATTCTATGTATAGGGAATACAATCTGAATATAATCGAATCCACTATGAAGGCAGACTTATTTTTATCTCTTTCAATTATTGTAATAAATCAGGCAATGCCAATTGAAATCAATTGTTGTTGGCTGTCTGGGGAGCTGTGTTGAAAAGAACTCTAAGGCCACGTCTGGGCTTATATGTGATTATGAGCAGTGGCTGCCCTGGGTGGAAGAGCCCATATCCCTGGTCTGGAGAGTAAGGATAGTGTGGGTGGGTGATTCCAGGGGACAAATTCTCTCCAAGAGAGTTGTGGCCTTTCCTGCTTCACCATGCCAGCACACCACAATGTGCTCTCTACAACATCCCAACTTCCCAGAGGAGGATACAATATCTAATGGAAACATGGCAGAACATGAAAACTGATGGTGCATGAAATTGTTGAAGAACCCTGGGTCACAGTTCTGTATGCTCTGGGACATAGTGAAAACTGCAATCATTTTATCAAAATAGGGGCTAAAAACAGAGAAACACTGAGCACAAGTTAATTGAAAGGTTTGCTTATCATCATCCTTTCAGGTGCTAGTCCAACCATCCCTCACTCATAGCAGGCTTCTGTGGTTAGGAAGTTCCAGGATGTGGGGTGAGGATGTGTGAAAACAGTTAACAGATCAGTTGCTAACTGAAAAGTTGTAAGTTTAAATTCACTCAAAGGCACCTCAGAAGAAAGGCCTGATAATCTATTCTGAAATCTCAGCCACTGAAAACCACATGGAACACAGTTCTACTCTGATATACATAGGGTCGCCATGAGTCCCAATCAACTTGTTCATCAGCAATTAATAGTCATGGTGGTGGTGTGTGTATGGCGGAGGTCGTTAAGGAGACAGAGTTAGGACACAGTGTCATTCCAGGCCTAACTGGGCTAGGACTGAGTTGGGTGGTCTGAGACCTGTAGTCATTTAACCTTTAGAGTCTCATGGTCTTTTGTGAAGAGCCAGGAAGGACCCTCTAAACAGAGAATATCTGAGTTGATTCTTGAGTGACACCAAGAAGTCCGCCTGTGCAGACCTGCAATGCCAGTTCCAAATGGACTGAGTCTGTAGGCATGCCGTGGGATATTTCAGGCATTTAACAGCTAGAATATGTCATCTCTGGCCTGGTCTGTCAGTCAAAGTTTAACTAACAATTGACAAAGAAGACTCAAATGTGGCAGCGGTAGTGAGGTTGGCCCAGGATCGGACATTGTTTCGTTCTGCTGTGCATGGGGTCACTATGAGTCAGTTCCGACTCAATGGCACCTGACAACAACAACAACCGACTTGTGGATTTGACATATTCCATGGCAGTCTGGACCAGAAGGGTGCTTCTTGTACAAAGCCCAATGGCTGGTGGCAGCAATCAACTAAGAGGACTCAGTACTTTAAACAGCAGCATTCAAAAGTCTGCTTCTTCTGTTTCTCCCAGATATGTAATCGGAGTCCTGGTATGGCGTTGCAGGGTAATGTGCTAGACTGCAAGGTTGGTTTGAACCGCAAGATCAGCAGTTCAAACTCACCAGCCACTCCTCAGAAACCCACTTAACAACAGCTGAGCTATAATTAGATGATAGGGAGGGGTCAGGGAGTGCTAGGAGGAGGGTTAGAAGCTTGCAATACTGGGTCTGTTCACCCCACAGTCACTTTTGGAATTTGCTATTGGAATTCAGTATTAAAGCATTATATGTGCATATATATTGTTGTTGTTGTTAAGTGCCGTTGAGTTGATTCCGACCCATAGCG
>NW_006408750.1:141618-150235 GCF_000296735.1 Chrysochloris asiatica
AAACATATTAGGAAATTTATTTTTATACTAAAATTGCCATAAGAAGGGGATATGACCTAACAGGATCATTTCCTTTTCTGTTGTTGACCTTGCCTGCTCCCTTGATCAAATAGATAATGCAACCTTGGAAATCTGCCCATGGTGTCTTTTAGAATTATGTGGAGCTGAGTTCTAGGGTAGCTTAGACAATAAGGTAGGAGTATTGTTTGGTGGGCAAAGGCTAGAAAATCCAATTCTGGATGTATTAACCCTCATTCTTTTATTTAACAAATATACTTATGGTGCGCTTACTACAAACAGTGCCGTGTCATCTTCAAGATTGACATGTTTAACAAATCCTTACAGCAAGAATCATTCCCACCCCTTCCACACACAGAGTAGACAGGGATGGGCAACTTGGACATTGGCTACCCAAAATGGGGTGGGGGCTACAAAGGCAAGAAGTGACTGGCTTACAAGCTTTCAAGAGGGAGCCTAGATCCAGAGGGCCTGGAGGAAGGTAGAATCTCCACTGAGTAGTATCCAATCTGTCTAGGCAGGGCTGATGAAATGAAATGCAGATAGGTCTCTTGTGAATAATTGTTATCAAGAATGATTGTGAGGGTTGGAAATGTAAAGGTAGACATTTTATAGGAAGGAGGGGAGTGATTAACTTTTCAGTCTAGGATCAGAGGTCCCTAGGACCATCAGGGGAGAAGGGCGGAGAGCGTGGCCCTACCCAGAGAAGCAGTGATGCCTGAGATGGAGGCAGAGATGATGACATGGAGAGATGGAGCAGCTGGGGACTTTAGATCCAGACAGGGAGAGGGGCTGTGTGCTGACGACCAGGGTGTGTGGGGGGGGGGCAGGCTTACACGATGTACCCTTTGCTTGGTTGATGATGCAGGGGATTGTAACCATGGCAATGAAATGATATGCAATAGAATGAATGTAAAACTACTATTCTCCCATGTAAACTATCACATAATTCACAATAAAACATTTAAAAAATTGACATGTTTAAGTCCAGTGGGAGAAAATTTTGTTGTAATTCATGGGGTTTACATGGTATAGGACCAAATAACTTTTCATTCTGTTATACCTAGGGTCACCATGAGTCCGATCTGCAGCAAACAATAGTTTCAATCACAAGCAAGATATAGTTAATGTCCTCAAGAACTGATCTATTGAAAAAACTCTATTAGTCATATGCTTTGCTTCTTTGATTTTTATTGGACTCTGTGGCAGTCCTGAGAAAACCTATAAAATATTTAGGCTACATAAAACATTGAACCTCTATGAAATAAATGAATGAATTTATTTAGGTCCTATTCTGGTTTAGCATTGTAGGATAAGCATTGGAGAGTAAACCACAAGGTTGGCAGTTCAAACCCACCAGCAGCTCCTTGTAAACCCTATACAGGCTCTCTATGAGTCAGAACCAACTCGACAGTACTTAAAAACAACAATATTCTGGCAAAGGAACAATTTCCATGTAACATCAGTGATTTTGTTCATTGTACTTCAATATCATGACCATTATTATTACTGGATCCCTTTGAATACCCACCAGATTATCTTCATTTTAGATTTAATGGTCAAATGACTATTGACTGACAGGATTCAGGCCTGAAACAAGAGAGTCAATTTGGAGATTCTGCCACCATAAACCAAGGCTCTCCCTTATCACCACAACTATATTGATTTGATTGAAACACATCCTAACTCCCTGCACCCATCTGAGCCTGCACATGCCTTAGGCCTGCCTTTTGTAGTGCTCCTAATCTTGTCTCATCACACAAAGAGCCACCTACGGAAAGCCCAGGCCAAGAAAACTCCCTGGGCCTCTGTGGCTGGAAAATGTGTGTCACCAGAACTAGCACTAGAGAAATCATCCCTTCTACTGGCTGTGATTTTGAAGATGCAGGAAACATGCAAAAGTAGATGATAGCTCCTGATATATGCAGCTTTCAAAGTACAGACTGTCTCATTTAGTTGATCTTTAGGAGGGAGATGATTAGGGCCAGAGGTTCCACACCATTTTCCTAGAAATCATTCTACTTTAGAAGAACAATTTCCCCCAAAATTTATATGAAAACATTTTCTTACTTGCTAGCAAGATATACTTCTCTCCTTTCTCCATGACAGAACTCCCTTCTGGTGGGAGGAAGATTACACATTTAAGCAGAGCTCCAGCGAAAAGGAAGGGCTACACCTTTGTTTTGGAAGGGGAAAGGGAGTGACATTTTTAGGCCACAAACCTCTTCTGGAAGAGCTTGGGCTCAGGGACAGTTCTATTTTTAGATGCATTCTCAGTCACCCACAAAGAAGTTTGTCAAAAGGTAACGAGGACCTGGCGGTTTCCTGAGGGGAAAATTGTTTAAGTACAGCTGCTATGTGTTGTGAGTCATAAAAATAACTTTATCAATTTGATGCTGAAAGCAAGATACCTTTTGTAAAAATCAGTTTGGTTACATGATGACAGCATGCTTAGGGAGGGCACAGACTCAAATCATAAAAGGCTGAATTACAGAGTCTCAGAGAACAGGAGGCCAAAGTGATGAGTGCTAGCCAGCTTATACAGTTCTGATACAGAAGGAAACGGATTAGGTATCAGGTGATGTCGCTCTGCCACTTCCTGGCTGGGTGATCTTGGGTGTGTGGTTTAACGTCTCTGAGTTCAGTTTCCTCAGTATAAAATGAAAGCCCAAATAAATGGTTTTTAAAGCCCTTTTAGCCCTTATACTCCTTGACACACAAAAACCAGGATATTTAACGTCTTGTTTCCTCAACCATTAAATAGGGACAGAAATGGAATCTGCCTCATATAAGTAGTGGGAGTGTAGGGGCTCTAGAGGATAAACACTGGATTGCAAATCACAAGGTCCATGGCTCTAGTCCACCAGCAGCTCCATGGGAGACAGATGAGGCTTTCTGCTCCCACAAAGATTTGCAACCTCAGAAATCCTACACAGGGTCACTATGAGTTGGAACCAACTGGATGATACTTAACATTATCAACAACAACAACGTATAAGTGGTGAAAAAAGACAATAAGAGTGAATTACTTGGCACAGTCCTGCTATAAAGTTATGTTGGCACTCAATACTGTTAGTTACTATTATGAGAAGAGAGTTCTTATGGCCAGTGACAGGCAACTTGGTTTGGGCACTAAACAATCAAATTGCCATCATTAAAATTTCTTATGATGAAAAACATTAGTGGTAATTTAGGCTGGTTTTCTGGAATGCCATCAAGTCGATTCCAACTCACAGCAGCCCCATGTGTGTTACAGTAGAACTATGCTCTATCAGGTTTTCAATGACTGATATGAGGGGGCTTCAAACAATTTGTGAAAAAATGGAATTGAAAGATAATGGAATTTATTCCCAAATATTTAAAAGCCCCATTGGCCAGGCCTTTTTTCAGAGTCACCTGTAGGCAGACTTGAACCTTTAACCTTTTGGTTAGCAGTCAAGTGTATTAACTCTTCTTATGATAAACACCAGACTGAGAACCACAAGGTCAGTGGTTCAAGCCAACTAGCCACTATGTGGGTAAAAGAAGATGCTAGATGTTCCCTCAAAGATTTAAACCCTCAAAAATCATATAGGGTCACTATGAATCAGAACAGACTCAATGGCAATTAATAACCACCACCACCGCTGCCCAAGTACTTAGAATGTTTTTGCTGTTGTGTGCCATCGAATCAGTTCCAACTCACAGCAATCCTGTATGCGGTTTCTAAGGCTGTATAAATCTCTACCTAAGCAGAAAGCATCACCTTTCTCTTGTGCAGTGGCTGGAGGATTTGAATCAATGACCCTTACATTATTGCTGTTGTTGTTAGGTGCCAAGGAATCAATTCTAATTCATAGTGACCCTATGCACAACAGAACTTTTTTTTTCCATTTTCATTTCTGTTGTAAAAATGTTTACTACCGCTATTCATCTGTCAGTTTGTCGTACTGTGGTGGCTTGTGAGTTGCTGTGATTCTGGAAGCTATGCCACGGATATTCTAAATATCACAGCAGGGTCACCTGTGGTGGACAGGTTTCAGATGAGCTTCCGGATGAAGGCAGACTAGGAAGAAGGAGAGACTAACTACTTACTAATATGTAGTCACTGAAAACCTTATGAATAGCAGAGAAACACTGTCAGATATAGTGCAAGAAAATGAGTTCCTCAGGTTGGAAGGCACTCAAAATGCAACTGGGGAAGAGCTGCCTCCTCAAAGAATTGTTGGTCATGATGACGCGAATGGAGTAAAGCCCATGGGAGAAAAGCCTGTGGGACCTTTATTTTCTGATAGGGCACAACTTAAAATGAAGAGAAACAGCTGTACACATCCATTAATGATTAGAACATGGAATGTATGAAATATGAATCTAGGAAAATTAGAAATTGGCAAAAATGAAACGGAATGCATAAACATCAATATCTTAGGCATTAGTGAACTGAAATGGACTGGCATTAGACATTTTGAATCTGACAACCACATGGTTTACTATGTCAGGAATGACAAATTGAAGAGAAATGGTGTTGCATTCATTGTCAAAAAGAACATATTCAGGAGAACAAACAAGATGGTGAATCAGGTAGAAGTGCAGTGAGGAGCTCCATCAGCAACAACAAAGAATACCAGACCAAGCAGGCTCAGGGGATTGTGCCAGAACTCTGAACCATACATAAAGGAATATTTAGAAGGTTTGGAGGCTTACAGTTAGAGCCGTCATCTTGGACAAGACCAAGCAAAGGAAGGATCAGAGTAGCTGGATGCCTGACAGAACTGCGGAGATAAAGGCGTGGACATTATTATTATTATTATTATTTTGTATCTGTTCATTGGTCTCTCGTTGTCTGTGCACCTCCATTCTGGTGACTAGAGGGGGTCCTTGAGCTAGTGGACACACCACCCCCACCGCCAGAGGGTTCTACTACGCATGCACACAGATCTCCTTGAAATTTAAAGAGACAGTTTCCAATTAAAACCAAACGGCAGCACAAAATGGCCACAGTCAGCCTTGAACTGTTTATCACTAGGAAAAAGGCCTGAATGGGGGTTGTGGAGCAGGAAATGCAGGCTAAAAATAAAATAGGCTAAAAATTAAATCCTGAGTTATGTCATAACAACCAACAGTGGCATCTTGAAATTTCTCAGGAAGAAGAGTGAAAAGGGAAGCCCATCTCTTGATCACATCTACTTGGAGGCAATCAGAAAGCATAAAAAATACCAAAATACACACCCATCAAAGTATTAAGGCCCAGCTAACTCCTGAAATATGCCTTAAAAAACAGGAACAGATGACCATATCAACACAAGTCCAGAAGCAAGATAAAGTGACTGAGGCAAATGAGCTGGAAATGGATCTACACACTCTGTACTGGAAGATGGACAGGCTTTGGAAATGCCTGAGAAGGAATTCAGAAAAAATTATTACAAAATGTATCAAAACACTATACAATGGAGTTGAGAAAAAAAGGAAGAATTCAGGAAAGTGCTACAGGAACAATCAAATAAGATAGATACAACATTGGAAACAATTCAAAACCTATAAAAAGAGGTCCAAATGATTAAAAATAGAATCTCAGAAATGGACAATACACTGAAAGGGCAAAAGAGTAGAACTGAAGAGTTAGAACTAGTGAACTATAAGATAAATCTCACAACACTACTAAGATAGAAGAGCAAGCAGAAAAAAGGATAAAAAAAATCTGAAGAAGGCCTAAGATTCATGTTGGACAATATGAAGAAGAATAACTTAAGAATCATTGGCATTCTGGAACAGGAAGAATCAAACAAGTCCACAGAGGAGATTGTGGAAGAGCTTTTGGAAGAAAATTTCCCTAAGATACTGAAAAGCGAAAGGATAAGCATTCAAGAAACTCAAAGAGCTCCAGGAAGGATAGACCCTAAAAGAAAATCACCAAGACATAAAATAATCAAGCTCTCCAAAATCAAAGACAGGGACAGAATCCTGAAAGCAGCTAGGGAAAAGAGAAGTGTCACATACAAAGGCAATCAAATCAGATTAAGCTTGGATCTCTCAACATGAACCATGCAAGCAGGAAGGCAATGAGGAGACACATAAAACCCTGAAAGAAAAAAAACTGCCAACCAAGAATCCTCTACCCAGCAGAACTGTCAATCAAATACAATGGTGTAATTAAAATATTCCAGGATAAACAGAAGCTAAGGGATTTTGCCAAAGTCAACCCTGTTATGAAAAACATCCTAAAGGAAGTTCTGTGGACTGAGAACCAACAAGAACAGACAACAATCAGATTAATGTACTTGGCAGCATCACCCTGAACTCAAACGACAAATGGAAGAGTCGAGAACAGAAGAAAATTATAAGAACAGAGCATCTGGAAGATCAGTCTATGATCAAAACAATTACAATGTGAAAGAAGGTAAACACAGAGGAACAGAGATCCAGGTGGTGAGAAGTTCAGGAAGATTACTGGATAAAATAGACTGACTTAAATGGATGGAAAAATTGATGGAATATAAGGTAACAACAACAGTGGGGTTGGGGTGTGGGTTTTAGTTCGGGTGTTGGAGTGGGCAATACAAGAAGGCAGAGGGAGTGGAAGAACAAGATAGATAGGGGAACACTGAGACAGATTTGCATGGCTTAAGTAGGACAGAGATAAATAGTGATGCATGTTCAATCTTGGAACAACAGGGCTCTGTGATACAGGGATCTAGGCATACTTTGAAGAAGTGAAAGAATACTAAGATGCTTTATTGTCTTATGAATATTGGTTTCCCTTGCCGATTATTGTAAAATATTCTATCCCACTTGATTGGGATAGAAAGGAATGTTGGGAAAACATGATGACAGAAAACTTGTAAGCCTGTCTTCAGCCTATAACAGATTGGAATACCTAAAAGGTGTTCTAGAACTTGCCCAATGAAATAAATCTCTTGCGGAGCCTTTGTAGAGTATAGGACCTTAGGTGGAATCCTGAATCCCATCCAGAACCTTATGAGATCGGACATTCCCACTAGAAAGGACAAGCAGACGTGCCTGGTTGCTAGAGCAACAGAAGATGCATCTTCAAAGAAAGACCATCAGGAAAACCCCCAAACAAAAATGTCAGCATTATTGGCTATCACAAGAATAAACAAGCTGTTCGCCAGGAAGCCATCAAGACAAGTAATCAAGACCCTTCAGGACAAACTCTCCTCTAAGAAAGAACCTCAAAGGGAACACATGAGCAGGCATGCAAGCTTGCTGGTGACCACATTGGTCTACTGGTGAGTGGAAGAGGGGGAAAGGCAGCAATGAAGAAGTGGGCTGACTTCAATCACAGTCCATTGGCTCCTGTTGACCTGGAGATGAGAGAGATAAGAGGACAGACTGGTTAGTCCAAAGTGTAGCAAGACTTGGGGACACGTGAGCCCATGCATAAGGAAATAGCCATGGAGGATTAGAGCTGAAAATGAAGCATCCAGCTGATATGAAATGAGCAGAGATGCACAAGAACACCCAAACTTGCAGACAGTACCCATTTGACCTATCATTGATGGCTTGATAATCAGTAATCGACTAGAGGAAGATTAAAAAAAATTTTTTTTTTTTTTATAAAGGCAACAATGGTAATTGCTACAATATGATGAACCTGACCTATACTCATGGAGGTAGTGACTCTAAATACCAATATAGAGGAAGGAGTCTTCACATCAAGTGTCAATGCTATCCTCTCTGTACACAGGGTAGACAGGGACAGACAACTTAGACATTGGCTACCTAAAATAGGGTGAGGAGGGCTATAAAGGGCACGAAGTGACTGGCTTACAAGGTTTGTTACGGAGTTTAGTTTAAGAGTGTGTGTGGGTAGGCGGAGCTGATGCAATGAAATACAGACGGATCTCTTGTGATACAATAGTGAATAATTGCTATCAGGACTGTTTGTGAGGGTCAGAAATGTAAAGATAGATGTTTTATAGCAAGGAGGGTAGTGGTTAACTTTTTAGTCTAAGAGCGGAGGTCCCTAGGACCATCAAGGGAGAAGAGCAGAGAGCGGGACCCTACCCAGAGAAGCAGTGATGCCTGAAATGGAGCCAGAGATGATGACGTGGAGAGATGGAGCAGCTGGAGACTTTAGATCCAGAGAGCGAGAGCGACTGTGTGCTGAAGACCTGGGGGGTATGGGAAAAGGATTGCATGGAAGGGATTGTAACCATGGCAATAAGACTATATATGATAGAATGAATGTAAAACTAATGTTCTCGCATGTAAACTATCACATAATTCACAGTAAAACATTAAAAAAAGAAAAAAGAAAAAAAAAGAGTGTGTGGGGGAAGAAAGAATTCCCACTGAATAGTTTTCATCTTGTCTAGATGGGTCTGGTGAAAAAAGCTGGAGATAAGATTCTTAAGATTCAACAGTAAGTAATTGTTACCATGACCAATCAAGTGCAACTGTCACAATTGTAAAAGTAGAAGTTTTGTAACAAAAACAGGATAGTGGTTAATCTTACAGTCCAGAAACAGAGGACCCTAGGACCACAAGGGAGAAAAGCACAAGCAGAATGTGGGATCTTATCCAGAGAAGCAGTGATGCCAGAGATAGAGGCAGAGATGGGGTCATAGAGAGAGGGAGCAGCTCAGAACTCTAGATTCAT
>NW_006408750.1:150790-152648 GCF_000296735.1 Chrysochloris asiatica
AGGGAAGGACATCACTAAGAAAGAAAAGTATAGACCAATATCCCTCATGAACATAGACACAAAAGTTCTCAACAAAATCCTAGCCAACAGAATCCAGCACCACATCAAAAAAATAATACATCATGACCAAGTGGGTCATAAAAGTTTCATAAAAGGGATGCAAGGATGGTTAAACATTAGAAAAACAATCAGTGTACTCCACCATATAAATAAGAAAAAGGAAGAGAACCATGTGATCATATCGATTGATGCAGAAAAGGCACTTGACAAAATCCAACATCCATTCCTGATTAAAAAAAAAACCTCAACAAAGTAGGAAGTGAAGGGAAATTCCTCAACGTAATCAAGAGCATATATCTACAAAACCAACAGCCTACCTCACTCTCAATGGAGAGAAACTCAAAGCCTTCTCTCTGTAAACAGGAACGAGACAAGGATGCCCTTTGTCATCACTCCTATTCAGTATTGTGCTGGAAGTCTTAACAAGAGCTATACAGCAAGATAGGGAAATTAAAGGCATCCAATTTGGCAAACAGGAAGTAAAACTCTCTCTATTTGCAGATGATATGATCCTATACATAGAAAACCCCAAAGACTCAGTAAAAAAGCTACAAGACATCATTGGAAGATTCAGCAAGTGGCAGGGTATAAGATCAACATACAAGAATCAGTTGGATTCCTCTATAGTAACAATGACAGTGCTGAAAAGCACATTAGGAAAGCAATACCATTTACAATAGCCATCCAAAGGATGAAATACCTTGGAATAAATGTAACCAGAAAAACAAAGGACCTATACAAAGAAAACTCAAAACACTACTACAAGAAGCCAAAGAGACTTACAAAAGTGGAAGAACATACCATGTTCCTGGATAGTAAGACTCAACATGGTGAAAATGTCAATACTACCTAAAGCAATTTACACATATAATGCAATCCCAATCCAGATTCCAGCAACATTCTTCAATAAGGTGGAAAAGACAATTACAAACTTTATATGGAAAGGAAAGAGAACCAGGATATGCAAAGCACTGCTTAAGAAGAACAACAAGGTTGGAAGCCTCTCACTCCCCGATTTCTAAATCTACTACATGGCTACTGTGGTCAAAACAGCTTGGTACTGGTACAATGAAAGACACATTGACCAATGGAACAGAATCAAGAATCCAGAAATTAGCCCATCCAAATACAGCCAACTGATTTTCGACAAAGTGTCTAGGTATATTGCATGGGGAGGGGATAGTCTCTTAACAGATGGTGCTGGCAGAACTGGAAAGCAATATGCAAAAGATTGCAACAAGACCTTTACCTCATGCCCTATATAAAAACCAACACAGCATGGATTAAAGACCTAAATGTGAATCCCAAAATTATGAAGGTCATCAATGAAAAAATAGGGACAAATGTGAGGTCTCTAATACAGGGAATACACAAAGTACCAAACATTTTGAAAATTATACAAACAAAAGTGGACAAAATAGATGAGTGGGACATACTAAAAATTAAAAAATTATGTGCATCAAAAGACTTCACCAGAAGAGTAAAAAGGGAACACACAGAATGGGAAAATTTTTTTTTGTAATCACACAACAGACAAGGGACTCATTTCTAAAATATATAGGAAACTACACCACCTCTACAAGAAAAAGACAAATAACCCAAGTAAAAAATGGGCACAGGACATAAACAGACACTTCACCAAGGAAGACATCTGGGCAGCCAACAAACATATGAAGAAATGTTCATGATCACTAGCCATTAGAGAGATGCAAATCAAAACAACAATGAGATATTATCTCACACCAGCAACAACAGCAAAGAGCAAAAAAGGAGAAGACAATAAATGCTGGTGAGGATG
>NW_006408750.1:153725-155248 GCF_000296735.1 Chrysochloris asiatica
CATTGCATAAGACCATAGGTGGAATCCAGATCCCCATCCAGAATCTCTGAGGTAGGAAGTTTCCACTGGAAAGGATGAGTAGACCAGCCTGGAGCGGCCAGAAGAACACTTCGTGAAAGAAAGACCGACAGGAAAAATCAGGAACAATAATGGCAGTCTGATTAATTACTACAGGAACAAGTAAGTTCTTCACTCGGGAGCCATCAAGGCAAGTGGTCAGGACCCCTCAAAGAAAACTCCCTTCCAAGACTGAGACTCAAGGGGAATACATGAGCAGACAGGTGGTCTGACTGGTGACCATGTTGGTCACCAATAAGGAGAAGAGGGGGAAAAACAGCAAAGAAGTTGTGAGCTAAGTCCGACCACATTCAATAGATCCCTGTGAACCCGGATGAAGACCTGGATGGCCAGCAGTACGGCAAGACCCAGGGACTCCTGGGCCCAGATGCAGTGACATGGCCACCAAGGACTAGAGCAGAGAGTGAAGCGTCCAGTTGATATGAAGTGAGGGGAGATGCACAAGAACACCCATACTTGTAGATAGTACCCACTTGACCTGGCTTTGATGGCTGGATGATCAGAACTAGAATAGAAGAAGAAAGAAAAGGGGAAAAGAAAAAAAGAGTAACCTATTTAATGAACTTTACCTATACTTATGCATGGAGTCCTGGTGTGGCGCTGTGGGTTAATGCGCCAGACTGCAAAGCCATTTGAACTGCAAGGTTGGCAGTTCAAACTCACTAGCTGCTCCTTGGAAACCCTATACAGGGTTGCTATGGGTCAGAATCGACAGGATGGCACTTAACAACAAACAACAAATGGATGTAGTAGCTCAAAAAATGGAACAAATCTTTACATCGAGGATCACTCCCACTCTCTCGGTACACAGGGTTGACAGGGATAGGCAACATAGACATTGGCTACACAAAATGGGAGGGGCTATAAAGGCAAGAAGTGACTGGCTTACAAGCTTTCAAGAGGGAGCCTAGTTCCACACGCGGCGGGGGAAGGTAGAATCTCCACTTAGTGATTTCCAATCTGTTGGGACTGGGCTGGCGAAATGAAATGGGGAATAAGACTCTTGTGGTACAATAGTGAATAATTGCCATCAGGACTGACTGTGAGGGTAGGAAATATAGAGGTAGATGTTTTTTTGACAAAAGGGGGGAAGTGATTGATTTTGCAGCCTAGGAGCAGAGGTCCCTAGGACCATCAAGTGAGAAGAGCAGAGAGGCAGAGACACCAGGGATGGCGACAGAGATGATGATGTAGACAGATGGAGCAGCTGGGGACACTGAACTAAGGGAGGGAGAGGGGCTCTGTGCTGAGGGCTAGGGGGGTGGGTCTGTGGTGCATGGAGGGGATTTAATTATTGCAATGAAATAATATATGATAGGATGAATGTAAAACTGATATTCTTCCGTGTAAACTGCACAATAAAAACTTAAGAAAAAAAAGAGCTAAAGTGAATAGTGAGAAATACTATTAACTGATGGTACATGGAGGGGATTATAATCATTGTA
>NW_006408750.1:155548-208665 GCF_000296735.1 Chrysochloris asiatica
TGAAACATGCAATCAAGATGTATTGATCATTACTGGTGATTGGAATGCAAAGGTTGGGAGCAAAGAGGAAGGATCAGTAGTTGGAAAATGAGGCCTTGGTGATAGAAATGATGCTGGAGAACACATGATGGAATTCTGCAAAATCAATGATTTGTTCATTTCAAATACCTTCTATAGAGAGCATAAGAGACGACTATACATATGGACCTCACCAGATGGAATACATAGAAATCAAATTGACTACATCTGCAGAAAGAGAAGATGGAAAAGCTCTATATTAGCAGTCAAAACAAGGCCAGGGGCAGATTGTGGAACAGACCATCAATTACTCATATGCAAATTCAAACTGAAGCTAAAGAAAATGAAAACAAGTCCATGAGAGCAAAAATATGACCTCGAATATATACCACCTGAATTTGCAGATCATCTGAAGAACAGATTTGATACATTAAACAGTAAAGATGGAAGACCAGAAGAGTTGTGGGATGACATCAAGAACATCATACATGAAGAAAGCAAAAAGTCATAAGAAGACAAGAAAGAAGGAAAAGGTCAAAATGGATGTCAGAGGAGACTCTGAAACTTTCCTTCCAGCATAGTGATGCTAAAGTAAATGGAAAAAATGAGGGGGTATTAGAGCTGAACAGAAAATTTCAAAGATGAGCTCAAGAAGATAAAACCAAATATTACAACAAAATGTGCAAAGATCTGGAGTCAGAAACCCAAAAAGGAAGAATATTCTCAGCATTTCTCAAGCTCGGGGAACTGAAGAAAAATTCAAGCCTTGTTATTGAAGGATTGTCTGGGCAAATTATTGAATGATGCAGAAAGCATCAAAAGAAAATGGAAGGAATACACAAAATCTCTGTACCAAAAGAAAATGATCTTGAGCCAATAATACTGAAGAAGGAAGTCCAAGGTGCATTGAAGGTATTGGCAAAGAAAAAGGCACCAGGAATTGATGGAATAAAAATTTAAATCTTTCAAGAAAGTGAGGCAGCACTAGAGGCACTCACTCATCTCTGCCAAGAAGTTTAGAAGACAACTAACTGGCTGACTGGAAGAGATCCGTATTTGTGCCCATTGCAAAGAAAGGTAACCCAATGGAATACGGAAATCATCACACAACATCTTTGATATCCTATGTGAGTAAGTTTACTGAAGGTAATACAGAAACAGCTGTAAGCGTACATTGACAGAGAACTTTCAGAGGTTCAAGCAGAATTCAGAAGAGGACGTGGAATATCATTATTGATGTCCGATGGATCTTGAAAGCAGAGAATATCAGAAAGATGTTTACCTGTGCTTTATGCAAAGGCTTTCGAGTGTGTGGATCATGACAAACTATGGACAACATTGTGAAGTATGAGTATTCTGGAACACTTCATTGTGCTCATGAGGAATCTGTACATAGACCGAGAGACAGTTCTTCTAACACTGAATGGTTTAAAATTAAGAAAGGTGTGCCACAGGGTTGTATTCTTTTACCATACTTATTTAACCTGTATGCTGAGCACATAATCCAAGAAGCTGGTTTATATGAAGGAAAACGTTGCATCAGGATTGAAGAAAGACTCATTAACGACCTGCAATATGCAGATGATACAACCTTGCTTGCTGAAAGTGAAAAGGAATTAAAATAGTTACTGATGAAGATCAAAGAGCACACCCTTCCATATGGATTGCATCTCAATGTCAAGATAACAAAGATCCTCACCACTGGACCAATAAACAACAATTTTATCAGCAAGGACTTCATTCTTCTTGGATCAACTATCAACACTCATGGAAGCAACAGTCAAGAAATCAAACAATGCACTGCATTGGGTAAATCTGGTGCACAAGACCTTTTTAAAGTGTTGAAGAGCAAAATGTCAGTTTGAGGACTAAGGTGCGCCTCACCCAAGCCATGGTATTTTCAATAACCTCATATGAATGCGAAAGCTGGACAGTGAATAAGGAAGACTGTAGAAGAATTGATGCTTTTGAGTTATGGTGTTGGAGGAGAATATTGAAAGTGCCATGGGCTGCCAAAAGAACCAACAGATATGTGTTGGAAGAAGTGCCACCAGAATGTTCCTTGGAGGCCAGGATGGCCAAACATCGTCTCTCATTTTTCAGACATATTGTCAGGAGGGACCATTCGCTGAAGAAGGATATCACGGTAAGGTGAAGGGTCAGAGAAAAAGAGGAAAATCCCTAGCAAGATGGATTGGCAAAGTGGCAGCATCAATGGGCTCAAGCATGGCAAGAATAGTGAGGTTGGCCCAGGATCGGGCAGTGTTTCATTCTGCTGTGCATAAGGTCATTATCAGTTGGTACTCGCTCAATGGCACCTAACAACATCAACAACAACAATATTTACTAAATCTTTCTGGCTTCTGTCTTCTTTTACTTTTATTTGCAGGTTTTTTTTTGTTTTTTTTTTTTTTGAGGTTACCTGTAATTTATTAGTTTTTTCCCTGCTTGAAACTGTTTTACCTTGAAATCTACTTGATTTCCTTGAAATTTGAAAGTTCTTATCTACACTATTGCCTCTTTTTCCTTTGTAGTTGACTTCATTATACATTGTTATCTCTGGTTATCTATTTTCAGTCTTGTAAGTTTGTTTTACTTGAAATACTTCTATATCTGGTTTGAGTTCTAGGTGGTAGTGTCATGAATGGTGATCTCAAGTTGTTGTCTGCTATTGTTGATTTTCAGTCCAAAGAACAACCTTTAATATTTTTTGTAAAGTTGGTCTGGTCATTACAAATTCCTTTGATTTCTTTTTATCAATAAGTGTCCTAAATTTGCTCTCATTTTTGTGGAGTAGCTTTGCTGGGTATATGATTCTTGGGTGGCAATCATTTTCTTTCAGAGTTTTTTCTATGTCATTTCATTGCCTTCTTGCCTGCATGGTTTCTGCTGAGAAATCAGAGCTTACTTAGTCTTATTGGTTCTCCTTTGTAGGTAACTTTGTTTTTCCTGAGCTGCTCTCAGGATTCTTTCCTTGTCTTAATTTTGGAAAGTTTGATTATGATATGTCTTGACGGTTTTCTTTTGGTATCTATCCTGCTTGAGGTTTTTTTCAGCTTTTTATATGCTTCTCTTCTCATCTTTCATGATGGTAGGGAAGTTTTCTTCCAACAACTCTTTGATAATTTTCTCTGTGCTTTTGTCTACCTGTTCTGGAATTTCAATCACCTGTAAGTTGTTTCTTTTCATGGTGTCCCATGTAATTCTTAGGTTTCTTCAAATTATTTCATTCTTTTTTTTCTGATTCTTCTAACATACTAGTATTGAGAGACTTATCTTCAATCTCACTCATTTGGTCTTCCATTGATTTGCATCTACTCTTTTTATCATTTCAATGTATTTTCTATTTCTGAGATCTTAGTATTAATCTTCTGGATTTCTAATTGCAGGTTTTGTATTGTTTCAAAATCTGCATTTATTTTGTCTAACTGTTCTTGCAGAATTTTCCTGAATTCTTCTAAAGTTTTTATTGTGTTCTCCTTGATTTCCTTGATCTTTCCATGGAGCCTTTGAAGGTGCTAACAATCATTCTTTTGAATTCTTTTTCAGTTAGTTCCATTACCTTTTCTTCCTCAGAAGTACCTTCTGGCTCTGTATCTTGGTAATTAAGGAGCTCTGGTAGCGTAGTGGTTATGCATCAGCCTGCTAACCTCAAGGTCAGCAGTTTGAAACTACCAGCTGTTCCACGGGAGAATGATGAGGCTTTTGCTCCCATAAAGATTTACAGCCTTGGAAACCCTATGTAGGGTAGCTATGAGTCAGAACCGACTCCAAGACACATCACCACCATCTTGGTCTTTTGTTTGAGTCATTCTCCCTTGTTTCTTTCTTTCTTTTTAAGTTTTTATTGTGAATTGAGTGAAAGTTTACAGGGGAGATCATCAGTTTTACCTTCAACAAATCATACACCTTGCTTAATTTCCTTGTTTCTTTGTGTGAGCTAAAATTGTCTATTGTCTCTGGGGCATTATGGGGTTGTTGTATTTGTAAAAACAAACAGTGCAGTTGTTGGACTGGGAGGGGGAAAATCTCTGGGGGGATCCTGCAATTCAAGGAGCTCACAAGCTGGTTGTGGAAGGGATGTGACAGCAGACTTGCTAGCACTAGATGGAATTCCTACTGGCCTCGGTGTTATCTATGTTTAGGGCATTCAATTCAGAAGTAGTTCATGGGATTTCTTAATGGAGCTGATTTGGTGTCTGTTAGGACCACAGGGAAGCTTGGGGCAAAGTGACTGGTTAAATGCTGGTCTGGTGACTCTGCAGGTTTTGAAGGTCTGGAGTGGAGCCCACCTCCATCCGGGTACCAAAGTGGCACACTAAAGCTGGCCCTCACCTTACACTAGCATGGCTCCCAACCACAAAGCTCTGAACTCCCAGAAAGCAGGGTTTGTGCTGGGGTGGATGATGGTGGAAGCTGGTCACACTTATGGTCAGCATGGGGAAAAAGACAAAATCACTCCATTTCCGTCACCCATGTGAAATCTGTTCTCACTCCATTGCCAAAGCTGCTCACAAGATGGTCAAGCTACAACTGGTCAGCCATTCACCAGTCAGTCGCCCTCTCTTACCATTCTTGCTCATCTTCGCCTCCCAGCAAACACTCCATCCACCTCTCTAATCTTTCCTCTAAAGTTCAGGGTGCCAGAATTTTCATCTGTGTCAGTTCTATTTTGTCTCTCATATTTTTGTTGTAGAGCAGTGGTGGGAAATGTCTGGCCCACTGGTAATGTTGTTATTGTTAAGTGCTGTTGAATCGCTTCTGACTCATGGCGACCCTGTATAGGGTTTTCAAGGAGCAGCTGGTGGGTTTGAACTGAAGACCTTTTGGTTCACAGTCCAGTGCTGATCGTACAGTGCCACACCAGGAGTTCACGGTCTGTATAAAGCCCACAAAATCATTTGGTCTGGCTCTGCCAAGACAACCACAGTTCCAGCCATCCAAGTATAGCAGGCTAATTTTTTTTTTAATTAATTTAATTTTTTTTAAAGTTTTTATTGTGAATTAAGTGATAGTTTACATAGGAGAACTTCAGTTTTACACCATCGTTTAATTGAAATGATTACAATCTCCTCTGTGCATCATCATTCAACAGTATTTGCTTCTATTCCCTCTGAGCAGGTTAATTTTTAAGTTGATAATTTTGTATGGCCTGCAAATGATGTTATAAATAACCAAATGATCCTTGGCAGAAAAAAGGTTTTCCATCCCTATTGTAAAGGTCCATGTATTGCGTCTGCCTAGTCCACTATCTTGCCAGAAGACCCCATGCACAACACAATGAAACACTGCCCAGTACTGCACCATCCTCCCAATTTTATTTGAGCCCATTGTTGCTGCCACTGTGTCAATCCATCTCCTTGGAGGTCTTCCTCTTTTTCAGTGATCCTCCACTTTATCAAGCATGATTTCCTTCTCCAGAGACTGATCCTCCCTAATAATATGTCCAAATGTACAGGTTCCTTATAAGCACAATGAAGTGTTGTGGAATACCCATTCTTGGCAATGCTATCCATACTTTGTTATGATCAGCACAGTCAAATGCCTTTGCATAGTCAGTATAGTATAAGTAAACATCTTTCTGATGTAAAGATTCATCTGATGTGAGCAATGATATCCCTCAGTTTCATGTCCTTTTCTGAATGCAGCTAGATTTCTGACTGTACCCTTTTGATGTATTGCTGCATCTGTTTTTGAATGACTTCAACAGAATTTTATTTGCCTGTAATATTAATGATGGAGTCCTGGTGTGCCACTGTGCGTCAGACTGCAAAGTCATTTGAATTTCAAGGTCAGTGGTTCAAGCTCACCAGCTGCTCCTTTGAAACCCTATACAAGGTCGTTATGGGTCAGAATCGACTCGACAGCACTTAACAACAACAACAACAATATTATTGATATTGTTAGATGATTTCCAGATTCTGTTGGGTCACCTTTCTTTGAAATGGGCAAAAATATGGATCTTTTCCAATCGGTAGGCCAGATAGTTCTCTTCTAAATTTCTTGGCATAGATGAGCCTCCAGTGCTGCATCAGTTTGTTGAAACATTTCAATTTGTATTCACCTGTTCTTGGAGCCTTGTTTTTCAGTAATGCCTTCAGTGCACCTTGGGCTTCTTCCTTCAGTATCATCCTTCTTGACCATATGCTACCTATTGAAATTGTTGAACATCTTCCAATTCTTTTTGGAACAGTGACTGTATTCTTTCTACCTTCTTTTGATGTTTCCTGCATTGTTCAATATTTTACCCATGAAATTCTTCAATGTTAAAATACAAGACTTGAATTTTTTCTTCACTTCTTTCAGCTTGAGAAATGCTGAGCATGTTATCCCTTTTGATTTTCTAACTCTTGGTCTTTGCACATTTTCATTGTAATACTTGACTTTGTCTTCTCAAGCTTTTTTTTTTTCTTGCAATTTTTTGTTAAGTTCTTTTACTTTTTACTTCTTCATTTCTTCCAGTTCAAGAGCAAGTTTCAGAGTCCTTTCTGACATCCCTTCTGATCCTTTTTTTCTTTCTGTCTTTCGAATCACCTTTTGCTTCCTTCACGTTTATGTCATCCCACAACTCTTCTGGTCTTCCGTCATTTGTGTCTATTGTATGAAATCTGTTCTTTAAATGGTCTCTAAATTCAGGTGGGATATATTCAAGATAATATTTTGACTCTTGTGGCGTTGTTTTCATTTTCTTCTGCTTCAGCCTGAACTTGCATATGAGAAACCGATGGTCTGTTCCACAGTCTGCCTCTGGTCTTGTTTTATCTGATGATATTGAGCGTTTCCATCATTTCTTCCCACAGATGTAGTCAATTTGATTCCTATGTGATCATCTGGTGAAGTCCATGTGTATAGTTGCCTTTTATGTTGTTTTAAAATGATATTTGCAATGAACAAGTCATTGGTTTTACAAAAATTATATCATGTAATCTCCCACATCATTTCTATCACCAAAGTCATATTTTCCAACTACTGATCCTTCCTCTTTGTTTCCAACTTTTGCATTCCAATCACCTGTAATTATCAATATATCTTGATTATATGTTTGATCATTTTCAGATTGGCATTTAAAATACCAGTGCCATAGCTTCCAGCATCACAACACACAACCCACCACAGTATGACAAACTGACAGATGAATCATGGGACCCTGTAGTTAAGAGTAGCATATTGACATGTTTGGTTATGAAGTGAGACTGGTTTAACAGGTAAAGAAAAGACAAGCAAGAGGGTATTTGAAATTTCAACAGCCGCAAACGCAGTTTCCATTCAGTTACTAAAATTTATACTTAGATTTTGTGGTTGGTTTTTGTCATAATCAATTCTGCAAAGCTTCATTTCCTAGAGTGCTAGTTTACCTTATACCACTATTCCATTACAGTATTGCTCACTCCAGAAGAGAAATTGGCATAGAAGGGAGATTAAAAAAAAAAAAAAAAAAAAATTCTTTTTTGCATCCATGGGCTTTGCTTACTGAAGATGTGATTTTATGATGAGGGACAATCCCAATACTGAGATAATGTTAGGAAGGGGTTCCTGAATAAATGTGGCCAGGATTTCATGGCTTTAAAAACAAAGGTAATATTTCCTGGTCCTCACATAATCTTGTTTAGAGCTAGTGATTCTTGTGTACTTTGCCTGAGGTCTGATCAAAGTCACCTGGGCAGAGTTACCTGAAGACCTGTAGGAATCAGCATGCATGCCTGCAAGCTGTGCTGAGCTGAAGTTAACTCCTTCAGTGAGGGTCCCCTGCTGGTTGCTTCTCTTATGTGTCATAATTAGGGCATATTGTTTCTCCCCTGGCACACCCCAGGCAGTGCAGAGCTCCTAGCTTTAGAATTTCCCTTGTGTAATCTTGTTCCTTGTGGTATCCCCAAACACAAGGAAAAAACTACCATCCTGGGAAATGTGAGAAACTCTTGACTAAACTCAACAATCAGCCTGGGGGCTTGGAGGCAGCTAAGCATTTTTCCTACTCACCGCATTCTGTTTTTCTAGAAATTTACTTAATGTAACAGGTTGGTACATTGTGTCTAAAGACTGAAGATCAAAGACTTGATTTCCTTGTGAGCACTTATTCCTTGGCCACCCACAACATCCTTAAATAGATCTTGAACAGTAAGCCATTTGTCAGAAAAGGGGCCAATGAAAAAGTTTATGGATGGACTCTTCTGTTTGCCCAGGTTGTATATTGCCCAACTGCAAGGAGGTGTCATTTACACAGATTACAGTATCAATGGCTACTACCCCCAGAGGTGGTCAGTGTACAATTTGAGCAATAAAATATGGCTGCACAGGAGAGATGAACTCCAAAACTTAAATCATACATTTTATTTAGAAGCAAAGGGTCAGTTTTAGCCTCATTAGGTCTTTGTAGTACCTATTGTTTTATTTAGCTTAGGGTCACTATGAATTGTTTAATTTATCAGGTCTCCTCTTCAATTGGACACCAAATTTATGGTGCACTGTATTTCTTTTTTTGTGTACTATCATTTCTGAGGCCATTTCAATTTTACAAAAAGTAGGAGTCTCTGTTCATACAGAGATGACAACAAAAAAGACAAAGTCTATTTTGTGTTGCTACTTTCGCTTTATTTTTTCTTTCTTACCTACTTCTAACTCATATTTCCTGTTATTCTAACCACCTTAAATCCTTTTTACTTCAAGGCAGTGTATAAAAGAAGTAAACTATCATCTCCAGCATTTCTTAAATTCATTTTGGAGAATTAGAGAACACTCTAGTTCCAGGTGCTAGGAAGAAAGCCACAGCGCTTACCCTCGGTGTTCCGGTTAGTTCTCAGGGAGTTGATTTTGACTCACCCCTGAGTGTGCAGAGCAGAACTGTTTCATGGGGTTTTCAAGGCTTTGGCCTTTTTTAAGCAGATCACCATGTCTGTCTCCCAAGGCACCTCTAGGTGGTTTCGAACCACCAATCTTTGGGCTAGTAGTTGACAGCTTAACTGTTTACACCACATAGTAATTAATCATTTGTTGTTGTTGTTAATTGCCATCAAGTTGGTTCCGACTCACAGTGACCCTGTGTAGTGATTCCGAGGAACAGCTGGTGAGTTTGAACTGCCGACCATGCGGTTCAAACTGACCTTGCAGTCCAGCTCATTAACTAATAGCACCACACCAGGCCTCCGGCTCAATTAGTATACATTTTGTTGAATGAGATGGACTAACACATTGGCTGCAATAATGGGCTCAAACATCATTGTGAGGATGACAAAGAACCAGGAAGTATTTCATTCTGTTCTGCATGGGGTCACCTCTCAACAACACCTAACAACAACACTGTTGGATACATGAATCAGTTGCATTCCAATGGCAAGAGGATAAACCAAAAAATCAGGTGTCTTGTCTTAGATTCCTACTTGACTAACTCTGTTGCTCCGATTCAGTTTTTGGCAGAAGCAATTTAGTTGCTTATGTTTAAATATATTTTCTAAATTCTGATTCTCTTCTTCCTTTCCCTTCCCTGTCCAGTAGCTCCTCTCCATTACTCTCAATCTTAGACGTCCTACTCAAGCTCATCACATAACTTTTTGTCCTTCCACTAAGCCAGTGGCAGCAAACTACAGCCCAAGGGCCAGATGGCCCACCACCTGCTTTTGTATGGCTTGAGAGATAAATTTGCTTTTATGTCTTTAAATGATTGGGAAAAAATTCAAAATATTTGTGACATGTAAAAACTATATGAAAGTCAAATTTCAGTGTCTATAATAAATTCAATATTATTTGAATACAATTGCCATAGGATAAGCACTGGACTGCTAACTGCAAGGTTGGTGGTTCATAGCCACCAATGGCATATTGGAAACCCTATACAGAGTTGCTGTAAGTTAGAACCAACTCAATGGCACTTAACAACAACAACAATAACATATGCCTTTAAGGAATCCTGGTGTGGTGCTGTAGGATAATACTCTGGACCACAAGGTTGGCTTAAACCATGAGCTTGGCAGTTTAAATTCAGTGGTTCGAACTTACCAGTTGCTCCTCAGACACCATATACAGGGTTGCTATGAGTCAAATGGCACTTAACAACAACAACAGTATGCCTACAAGGAAGACCAGTTAATACTACTATAATTCAAACATGCATCAACCACTAAAGCCAATGATGAAGAATTTGAAAAATTCTAACAACTTCTTCACTCTCAAATTGATCAAGCGTGCAATCAAGATACATTGGTAATTACTGGTGATTGGAATGTTAAAACCGGAAACAAAGAGGAAGAGTCAATAGTTAGAACATATGGCTTTGGTAATAGAAATAATGCTGGAGATTCCATGATAGAATTTTGTATGACCAATGATTTTTTCATTGCACATGCTCCTTTTTCAACAACGTAAATGGTGACTGTACATGTGGACCTCACCAGGTGAAATACACAGGACTCAAACTGATTACATCTGTGGAAGAGATGATGGAGAAGATCAATAAAGTCCACAAGAGCCAAAATATGACCTTGAGTATATCCCTCCTGAATTTGGAGACTATCTCAGGAACAGATTTTATGCACTGAACACTAGTTCCTGTGGGATTGTGAGATGACATCAATAATATCATAAAGTAAGAAAGCAAAGGCTCATTAGAGAGATAGGAAAGAAAGAAAAAAACAAAAGCAAAATGAATGTCAGAAGAGACTGAAATGTGCTCTTGAATATAGAGTCACTAAAGCAACATTAAAAAAAAAAAAAAAGATGAAGTAGAGAGCTGAATAGAAAAATTTGGAGGGCTGGAGGGCAGAAGACAAAGTAAAGTATTATAATGAAATGTGCAAAGACCTGGAGTTAGAAAAACAAAAGAGAAGAACACACTCAGCATTTCTCAAGCTGAGGGAACTGAAGAAAAACCTCAAGCCTCAGTTTGCAATATTGAAGGACTCCATGGGCAAAATATTGAATGGAACAAGAAGAAAGTATTGAATGACATTTTCTCAAAAGAAATGTGGAACACAGAGCCATTTGTACCCAAAAGACTGGTCAATGTTCAACCATTTAAAGAGTTAGCATATGATCAGGAACCAATGGCATCGAAGGAAGAAGTTCAAGCTGCACTGAAGGCATTGGCAAAAAACAAGGCCCCAGGAATTGATGGAATACCAATTGAAATGTTTCAACAAACTGATGCTGCACTGGGAGCACTCACTAGTCTATGTCAAGAAATTTGGAATATAGCTATTTGGCCAATCAATTGGAAGAGATCACCTTTGTGTTCATCTTTGTATTTGGGCAATGTTTTGTTCTACTATACATAATGTCGCCATGAGTAGGAACCGACTCATCAGCACTTAGCAACAATAGCTACACAATGGCAAAAAGGAATAGCTATGACAGAGATCTCATGGTCTGCAAAGCCTTTACTACCACACCCTAGACATAAAAGTTTGCCAATTAGTGTTCCAAGCTTTTGTACAGGCATACTCATGACTTAGTATGCCGTCCCCTCTTTTCTTCATGCAAAGCTTTTTTCGCATTCAAAATCCTTTCTTTCCAATCTGTACCTGATTATATTAACTGGCCCCATAATTCTCTTCATCTTCCTCCATTAGTTAATAGATCAACACAACTGTAATTACCTGGCAATTTTTGTATTAAAAAAAAAAATGTTGAATAGGTATTTATTGTCTTCTCTATTTCATTGTAAAGGTCCCAAGTGCTGGAATTGGTCCTTCTGTGTCTTCCATTTCCCTCCATCCACAGAACAGTGCTCAAGTTTTGATGTCCGACAGATCTGAATTTGCATTTTGGTCCCACCATTGCAAAGTGATGTACATTTCCAGAATCACTCCACCTGTCCAATCAATGAGTTTATCATGAGGATTAAGGAGATGATGTATGAATGGACCTAGGCCCAGGAGGTGCTCCATAAACTGTAGTGTATATTAGTGGATAACTAGTTTTATTACTAATATAAAACATTACATTTTGCACATAATGAAACTATAGTGTTGTAGAGCTCATTAAAAGAGGAATAGTCAGTAGAAATGCAACTATGTGACCCAATTGGAGTTCTGTAAAGACTAGCTGGAGAAGTTCAAGGCCTCAAAAGAGGTATTAAACTAATGAGGCTTTGAATAATTTTGACAAACACTTCTTGGTCATGCTTTGAGCTCAGCTCTGCTTAGGCCAGAAGGGGGACCATTGAAAGATTTTATGGGTCATATGGCAGTTAAAGACAGAAGACCATACATATCTTGGAGGAGATTTTTATCTAAACTGGAGAAAAGAAATACAAATATAAACTGTGCTCCTTCTTGTCTGTATTATTTCTCTTCTCTCTCAGAATGGATGATTCAGAGTCAGCAATTCCCATAAAAAGCATTGCACATGGAAAGTATTACTGTTATTCTATGGGGAAATAAGTTTCTAAGCACAGCAATATGAAATTAATAACTTTCCCCATGGAAGCTCTCTTGACAACATCTCAAGATGAATCTAAAGGGTGTAATTTTTACAGCCTTGGATTATCTTCTCTATCTGCTTGGTTTGCCCCAGGCATGGAGCTGTGAGCCAAAAATTCAGTTTCCCCCTTCACTGTAAAATTTGCTTGCCAACTTTTTTAGCAACCTTCTTTAGCAATGACTCAATTCTCCAATTTATCCACCCATTGAATCGAGACAAATAATTTCAATTTACTTACTTAAGACTTTGGGAAACTTGGAGAAACAAAGGCCAAACATGACAAAGTCCTTGTAAATAATGGTTGAGAACATCAGAGCAGTAGTAGGACTGGGAGATTGGAAATTGATCAATTTTTTTTTTTTCTTCCCAGAGAGAATATTTTGAATGTTTGTGTCCACATGCAGGGAATGTATGTATATATGTTGAAGGTGAAAATAATTCTGAAAAGAAGTAAATGGAAGATGAAGTACTTTCTTTTCCACAAAAAGTCACAGAGCTGCCCACATGGATAAAGATGGCTGTTACTGCTCTAATAACCCTAGGAGACAGGACAAACATTTTCTTTTTTATTCCTTATTACATGTAAGTTTGTACAATTTGGGCAAAGAAGGCTGTATTTCTACGTTTCTCCCCTTCCCCACTATTTAGAGACCATAAGCAAGAATATTTAGAAAGATGCACTGAATTTTATTGCTTCAATGATTGCTTTTTGGATTAAATGACAGAGGAACAGAGTTGTTGTTGTTATGTGCCATGGAGTCGAGAGTAAAGATGGGAAAATATGAGACTTGAATGTTTTACTTTGAGACCTTTCAGCTTGGCATGTTGCTGGATTTGTTCGTTTCCCCAGCATATGAATATATGAGACTAGGAACTTGGAAGTAGCAACACACATGTAGGCATCTGGAGACTGATACAGAATTTAAAATGGGAGATGAACATCTATAATTTGTATGGACTCTGGTTTGCTTTTGTATATAGAAAACTTAGGGTGTATTTACAACAGAACTATGTTTTAAAATACATTGTTAACTACACTTGAATATTAGAAACTAAAATAATAATCATATTAATACCAACCATAGACTACTAAGACAATCAAAAAAGACAATTGGAAAGACAATCAAGAAGAAATGGGTATCACAAGCTGGAGAAGATCACGTCTTTTTCTTTGTTGGACACATGGTACAAGGAATTTTAGATGTCTGGGTGTGATAGAAAGAAACAAGGGACCATGAATGCCTTCTCTAGTATACGGAGCTTTGTTGTTCTTGTTAGGTGCAGTCCAGTCAGTACTGATTCATATGCACAACAGAACGAAACTGCCTGGTTATGTGAGAATCTCACAATCATTGCTACACTTGAGCCCATTGCTTCTGTCACTGTGTCAATCCATCTAGATGCTATAATATAGAATAGAGTTGTGTTATAATGGTTTTATAGACTTGCATGTGTAACCTTGGGTAAAATATTTAATCTCTCCAGGTATAATTCCCCTTAAATGGGAAAAAAATTGTATCTCCTTTATACCAGGTAAGCAAGCTCTTTCCTATTTCATTGCCTTTGTATTTGTTCCTGTTCTTTGTAAAACTTTCTGTAAGGCTAAATCTTTCAAGTTTTGGGTTACTTGTCAGCTCTTGAGATAGTTTGATTCAGAAAGTATGGCCCTTGGATCCTCATATGAGGCAGTTAAAACACTTCTTGTTGTTAAGTGCCATTGAGTCAGTACTGACCCATAGCGACATTATGAACAACAGAATGAAACACTGCCTGTTCTTGGGCCAGCCTCACTACTGTTGCCACGCTTGAGTCCATCGATGCTGCCACTTGGCCAATCCATCTCGTTGGGGGTCTTCCTCTTTTTCTCTGACCCTCCACCTTACCAAACATGAGATCCTTCTCCAGTGACTGGTCCCTCCTGACAATATGTCCGAAGTATGAGAGACGAAGTTTGGCCATCTTGGCCTCCCAGGAGCATTCTGGCTGCACTTCTTCCAAAACGGTTCTTTTGGCACTTTCAATATTCTCCTCCAACACCATAACTCAAAAGCATCAGTTCTTCTGCAGTCTTCCCTATTCACTGTGCAGCTTTCACATGGATATGAAGTTATTGAAAATACCATGACTTAGGTCAGGCGCACCTTAATCCTCAAGCTGACATACTTGCTCTTCAATACTTTAAAAAGGTCTTGTGCAGCAGATTTGCCTAACGCAATACGTCATTTGATTTCCTGACTGTTGCTTCCGTGAGTGTTGATAGTTGATCCAAGAAGAATGAAGTCCTTGACAACTTCAATCTTTTCTTCTTTGATAAGAATGTTTTTTTAGAGGTCCAGTGGTGAGGATTTTTGTTTTCTTTACATTGAAATATAATCCATATCAAAGGCTGTGCTCTTGTTAGGTGCCCTAGAATTGGTTTGACTCATAGCCACCGTATGTACAATGGAATGAAACACTGTTCCTCTGTTTGAGCCCATCATAGCAGTTACTTTGTCAATCCTCTCCTTGCTAAGGGTTTTCTTCTTTTTCTTTCCTATGATTGTTGTTGTTATTGTTATGTGCCTGGATCCGGTTCTGGCTCATAGCAACTCTTGTACAGGGTTTCTGAGGCTGTAAATCTTTACTGGAGCAGAAAGCCTCATCTTTCCCCCGTGGAACAGCTAGTAGTTTTGAACTGCTGACCGTGAGATTAGCATCCCGATTTGTAACCACTATGCTACCAGAACTCCTTTCCTATGATCGCTGTTGTTGTTGGTAAGTGCCCTCGGCCCTCGAGTCAATTACAACCCATAGAGACCTTGTATAGGGTTTCCAAGGAACAGCTGGTGAACTTTAGGCGCTGTGAATTCTGACTTAGAGATCCTTTAAACGGTTTCTGAGGGGCAGCTGGTAGGTTTGAACAAGCCACGATGCGGTTAGACGTCCAGTGCTTATTCTACAGCATCACATAAGATATTATCCTAGGCTTTGGGATACAAGGGGCCTCAGATCTAGGTCCCGTGGATCTAGGGTCAGCAAACTGTCCTGTAAAGGTCAGATAGTAAGTATTTTAGGCCTTGTGAGTCATGCTAAACAAGTGGTAGCGGTTGTGTTCCAATAAAACTTTATACAGTGACAATGAAATGTGAATTTCAAGTGGTGCCGTGGGAAAAGCACTGGACCTCTAAGTAGGTTTGGTCCACAAGGTCGGTGGTTCAAACTCACCAGCAGCTCTTTGGAAACCCTATATAGGGGTCGTTATGAGTCGGAATCGACTAACAACATCAATATTTTTCACGGTCACAATTTCAGACCTGATTCGTCTCCTGTGCCACCATTGACTGACCCCTGATCTACGAGATAAAAATCAAGATTCTGCAGGCAGAGATCAGGAATGAGATTGTACAAGATTGTCATCTCTGTGCACAAACGACTTCCTCTAAAATTGGGCTCTGTCATGGGGTTGATGGCTAAAGGGCAGAATGTAGGTGAAGTAAGTGCCTGGCACAAGGGGCTCAGTACCAGTATTGCTTTATCTGGCGATTAGCTGGTCAGCAGTTGTGTTTGAGTGGAATCAAATCCAACACTTCACCTTCAGAGGTGCAGCTTGGAGGGACGGGCCCCATTCTGGGAGGGACGGCCACGAGGCCGCAAAGCTGGGCAAGGCCTCGCCGGGCGGCGCTAGGGCGGTGGCGCAGGGCGGGAGTCGGGGGCGGGGCGGCGGCGCAGCGTCGTCGTCGTCGTCGTCGTGGTCCCCGCCTCCTCCCTAGGGGCCGCGTCCGAGCCTCGGCGGCAGCGGCGGCACTAGCAGCGGGAGAGGAACGTCCAGCCCGGGGACCGCGGCGGCTATTGAGACCCACCGAGGCGCGTCTCCCTTGGCCTCCCGGCGCTCCTAGGCCACAGCTCCTCCACAGCTCGCTAGCTAATTCGCCTTCCTTCACCGTGACCGGCTGCGCCATGGCGTTGGCAGCGGCGGCGCTGGCGGCGGTCGAGCCGGCCTGCGGCAGCCGGTACCAACAGGTGAGCGACTCTCCGGTCCCGTCCGGGCCTCCGCTTCAGCCGACAGCCGGCCGCCTCGAGCCGCGCTGGCCCAGACTACTGCCAACGCGATGTCAGGGCTTGGCAGGCCTCACTGGGCCTGGGCGGGTCTGGCGGGCCGGCCTTGGATCCGACGCCGACGCTGCCGCGGGCCGGGTGCGTCCCTCGGCGCCCCCAGGCGGGACCCGAGGGTGGTGGTGGTGGTAAAACCTCCGTCCGGCCTGGTTTACCGCATTTCCCGGGGTGGGCGGGTGCGTGAGTTAGAACCCACGACCCTTAGGAATCATCGATACTTTGAGATATTAGGGGTCTCAGAGATCTGTTAATTTCATTCCCTCTTTACGCCTTGGTTTGATGCCATTGGAAAAGGTAAAAAGTAATAAAATGGGAATGGAAACTGGGTGGAAGAAGATTAAAATAGTGTGGTTGCCTCCGCTGACAGTTCCCCGTAGCGAGATGCGATTACTCAAGGTTTCAGAGTGTTATTTCTGTTTGTCGAAACTCAAACCTCTCCCCTCTGGTTTAAGACAAAAGTTAAAAGATGAGATAGGAGACCAGCCTGCAGTTAGCGGTAGATTTTTGAAAAGGCGATGTTTAGCTGAGGTGATGCCTCAAAATGTCGAGCTACAGGGAGGGCTGCTGGGCGCGTGCGTGTTTGTGTGTGTGTTTCAAACGCCGGGAAATGACTTTTTAAGAGATTGAATAGCATTGCTGGGGAGGAAATGTATAGGGCATGATTAGATTGTTATCTCAGGTATGATTTGTAAATTGAGGCCTCAGGGAAAACAGCTGCTTGTTTTTCTCGCTACTATCTGTAGCCGGGTTTCCCCTGGAAATTTAGAGGGACCTGCTGCAGGGTTGTTAAGAGGTATTTAATGTAACACATCGTAATTATGGGAATGGAGCCAGGTAGTAACTGATGTTAATTGGAACCGCTTGAGTTTTGTCATATTTCAAAATGCTTTCAGTGTCATTTACATTTCAGTGTCGTGTCAATCGTGTTGATTTATGGAATCAAGCGCCTTATTTTAGATGATGTACAATTTAATGTTTTAGACATAAGAGAAAGCAGTATGATCAAAGCATGTAGGTTAACGATAGAGTGGCCAGTTACTGGTGTTTTTTTGCTGTCTTCAGCCTTGTGTTGCAATTTCCTTCTCCCTCCGACTAGACTCTGGAGATGACTGCTTAAGAATTTAGCTTCTTGATTTCGTACATACGCCCAAATTATGGCCATGCAGTCAAGCCTTTTGATCTCTTCACAGCCTGAGGTTTGGCACATGCTTTTTTGTGTGACCTTGGGCAAGGCTCTCGGTTCATTACTGCCTCAGTTAATAACTTGGAAATGACAGATGTCATGTACCTCTAACTAAGGTGTGTGCACATTAACTAATCCTCAGTAGTGTCATCTGATTCATTTTTTTTTTCATCCTGACTGGGATAAGACAAATAAGCAAAAAGCTGTGTTTTTTTTCTTTGTACTGCCATCTTCTTGAGCTATTAGGTAATACTAACATACTGCTAGAATACAAAAAAAATTTGGTAGAGTATCAAAATTATGTATATCTTGGTGCAGTACTTCATAGCTTTCGATATGCAAGATTGAGAAGGTATATTGAGGATAAACCATCTTTATTCTTTTTTATATTGTCAGCATTTTGAAGAAATAATCTTCCTAGGAGAATTATAAAAATATCTATAAGCAAAACTGAAAAACAAAACAAAAAAACCAAGTCCCATACCAACCCAAACAAGTCTATTATCCATAGATAACGAAGTGAATATTTTTATGTGTATCTTTGTGGACTGTGTAAATATGCACACACATGTTGTTATTTTTATTAAGTGCTGTCGAGTTGGTTCCCACAAATAGTATGGTCAGGAACAGACTCAACAGCGCTTAACAACAACAGCATAGGGTTTCTAAGGAGTGGCTGGTGAGTTTGAACTGCTGACCTTCCGGTTAGCAGTCTAATGTTTATCTTACAGTGCTACACTAAGATGCCTATACACAAACATACATCGTGTATATGCATATGGTGGTAGTGTGCTGTGGAGTTGGTTCTAACTCATAGTGACCCTGTATAGGGTTTTTGAGGCTGTAAATCTTTATGGGCGCAGAAAGCCTCATCTTTCTGTGGAACAGCTGGTAGTTTCCAACTGCTGACCTTGAGGTTAGCAGCCTGACTCATAACCACTACGCTACCAGAGCTCCATGTATATGCATATGTTGCTGTTGGTGTTAAGTGCTGTTGAGTCGGTTCTGACCCATAGCGACCCTGTATAGGGTTGCCAAGGTGAGCTTGAACTGCTGACCTTGCTTTGCAGTATGGTGCATTAAACCCACAGCACCACACCAGGACTCTGTATATGCATATAGGACAGCTAATATTGATTGAGCATTTACTATGCACCAGGCACACTACTAAATGCTTTACCTCCATATCCTATTTAATCCTCACAAAACCCTCATGAAACAGCTACGATTCTTCTCATTGCATAGATGAGAAAATCAAGACTCAAAGAGACTTAGAAATGTCTAAGGCCATAACACTTCTAAGTAGAGACTTAGAAATGTCAAGGCCATAACACTTCTAACTAGTGATTACACACACGTACTGAAAACATAGGCCAGTGTGCTTCAAATATAGATATATGCATTAGCAGATATGTATGCATAAATATATACTCTGAAGTACCCATGCATGCATATACAGACTCATCTTTGTATACCTGTGTGCAATTCTATAGACACCTGACTGCACTTGCATGCACTTTTGCATATGTGCACATGCACATGCTTATGTACCCACATATCCTCCTGCTATATCATATTCTTAGATCTGTGTTGTTGTTAAGTGCTGTCGAGTCGGTTCCAACCCATAGAAACCCAGTATAGGGTTTCCGAGGAACAGCTGGTAAGCTTGAACTGCCGACCTTGAAGTTCAAACAGCTTTGCAGTTTGGCGCATTAACCCACAGTGCCACACCACGACTCCTTAGATCTATGGAAGTTCACAAAGTTATACATATATGTTCAAAGGCACACATATATATAACAAATATGGATTAATATTTTAAATATAATTTTGTAATGTGCTCTTTCATACAATGTTATAACTATATCAGTAAATATTTTTAATATTCACATAGAATATAATTGTATGACTGGACCATAATTTAGTTAATTGCCTAACTCATGATCCTTAAAGCAGTTTATAAGTTTTATTTACTAAAGTTTCTTTTACATACATTTTCAACTATGTCTTAGTAAAAATTTCTAGTTGTAAAATGGCTTGGTCAAAGAATATACATATTTAAGAGGCTTTAGAAGTACATTTAGTTGGTATATTACCCAGGCAATAGGAGCATGATACTCTGGTTGTCACATAAGACTGTTCTGGCTTCTGTTTGTTCTGGTTGATCAAATTGAGTTGGCCCTAGAGCCACTGAAATGTGATAGAAAATTGTGTGATTCATTCACATTTACAAACCAAAGTTTGCCTTTATGGCCTGGATTGGTAGTACAATATGTGTCCAACTTGAATTTGGCATCATGGCAGATTGCACAGGAAGGCTGGCCTCTTAGGTTCCCTTCAGCTTTATTTTTTAAAATCTTCTTTTTGTATTTTGAAACAAAGCTTGTATATCCAAACTTGCAGAAACACCAATTCTGAAAGGTCTTTGGAGGCTTATAGCCAGTGTTGAGAAACCTGTTTTGTTTTGTTCTTTCTGAGGATGTTGACTTACTTCTGTTCAACCATTCCAGACCCTCTTTGCTTCACTGGAATACACCTTTGCCTCTATCATAAATTTTGCCAAATACTTTGTAAAGTGTGATTTGAGGTATTTGGATTTGAATCTATTTTAAGTACGTGATGATGACATTGCCTTACAGGTTTAACAGTAGACTGCGGTAAGTTAGACGTGACTTAATTCGTTGTCTGCTAATGAAGTTGACTGCGTTTGAGAATCAACAGTAATTTCGTAGTTTAGCCTGTTGACCTTGTATGAATGACAGTTTCTTGGATACGTTCTCATTTTGATAAGTTGGGGAAAGAATTTCATGTCTGGCAGGCCAAACTACATTCATGATGTTGAAGTGTTAGGTGGAGTCACTGTCTTGCAGAAGATAATTATATTCCATTACACAGAATACCCCTTCAAATGTTATCAAGATTTTTAAACTTATTTTGCTGTATTGTCTACATTGTCAGTGATCAAAGATAACATATAATGTTGAGAAGATGGGTAAAATCATTTCTTAATCGTATTTATTTGTATTTTCAACTTTTTATTATGGAAATTGCAAATACAAACAAAAATAGAGTAGTATGGTAAACCTAATGCATCCATCACCCAGCTTCAGTAGTAGTCATTAAGACTGGCCGGTCTTGCTGCCTTGTGACACTGTGGGTTAATGCACTGGATGGGAAAGTAGGTTTGAACTGCAAGTTTGGCAGTTGAAGTTCACCAGCTGCTCCTCGGAAATACTACACAGGGTGGCTATGAGTTGAAACTGACTCAACAACACTTAACAACAACAACTATTATTTTGAAGAAAATCCTAGAAATCATATAGTATCTGTAAATATTTTTGGGCGTACTGCTGATACTATTATATAGATAATTATCATATGAGAAATAATACATAATAGGCTATTTGTAACTGTTATGGATGTGAAAACAGAATTTGTAAATGTCATGAATAGCAGATCTGCAACTGTTTTTTATATTTAATCTGATTCACCTTGTTATGCCACAATGCTTTGTGCTGGTTTTGTAGCAGTGATGAGTTCCTTAGGATCATTTTTTCTTGCCTGGACCCGCTGGTGACCCCTTGTTGTTATTGTTGATAAGTGCTGTGAAGTTGGTTCCAACATACAGCAACTCTGTATAGGGTTTCCAAGGAGCAGCTGGTGGGTTTGAACCATTGATCTTACAGTCAGCAAGTCAGTGACAGCCTCTGATTTATTTGTTCTTAGAGTTTTAAGATAATTACTTTATTTTCTTAATAATCTCTTCTTTTTGAGAGGGATAGGAATAAGGAACTAGAATTAGGGTTAGGTCTATGGCTAGGCCTAGGATGTTGTTGTTGTTGTTAAGTGCCGTCGAGTCGGTTCCGACCCATAGCGACCCTGTACAGGGTTTCCGAGGGTGTAAATCTTTACGGGAGTAGAAAGCTTCCTCTTTCTCCCGCGGAGCAGCTGGTAGTTTCGAACCGCTGACCTTAAGGTTCGCAGCCCGATTCGTAGCCACTACGCTACCAGAGCTAGAGTTTTGTGTCGTGTCAGGGTTATAGTTAGGACTAGAGATAGTGTTTTAGGGGTAGGGCTAGCGGTTGGGCTTGGGCTCAGGCTAGTTTTAGGATTATGGTTAGATTTTTTTTTTTTTTTAATTTAAATCTATTTGATTTCCTCTTGATGTGTTAAAGTTTGTAACTGTACCATTCCCTCTTTTTACTTTGTGTGTTTTTATTGTTGTTGTTGCAAACTGTTAACTCTGGTTCCCTGTTTTCAGTCTTGTGGATTTGTTTTACTTTGGAGCCCTGGTGTGCTGATGTAGGATAAGCATTGAACTGGTAACTGCAAAGTTCACTGTTAGTTGGAAATGACTCAGTGGCACATAACAACAACATATCTAGCTTGAGTTCTGAGTGATATGTCATGTATGTTAATCTCAGGTTGTTGTCTGCTGTTAGTCTTCTGTCCAAGAATTCCCTTTAGTATTTTTTATAAGGTTTGTTTGGTTTTTACAAATTCTTTTAATTTTTCTTTATCTGAAAGTATCCTAATATTATCATCATATTTGAGGCACAGTTTTACGCAGGATATGTGATTCTTAGTTGACAATTTTAATAATTCTTATGTTTGCATAAGTGCATTTGCTTGGTGGAACCATATTCTAATACAAGGGTAAGTCAAAAAGTATTGTTACAAAATCGTAGAAATCTTTATTAACAAAAGTACCTTTATTTTAAAAAATGTGAAGCTGTTGTCTCTCAACATATCATCTACCTATTTATTTCTGGGAGCCCTGGTGTGGCACTGTGGGATAAGCACTGGACTATGAATCGCAAGTTCAGCGATTCAGATTTACCAGCTGCTCCTCGGATACCCTATATGGATGGGGGTCACTGTAAATTGGAGCCAACTTGATGGCACTTAACTGAAGGAGGTGTTTTCATCTTTTAATCTTTCCCACAAGAATTGTGTGCTCTTTGATTTACACCACATCAAAATGGTAGTTTTGGCATCCTAGAGGGATGTCTCTTGATTGGTGCATGTAATTCATTTACATTCAATGAAACTATCCATAGGTATGAATTAACTGCTGTCATTTTGCTGTGCGGTTTTTGTGTGTGTGGTGCTGCTACTTTCTTTGTTCCACATAATCTTCTGTGCTGAGTTAATTTTGTGAATTTTCTTCTTATTTTCCTCCTATCTGTTGTGTTAATGTTTACTAAATCTCTTTGATTTTGTTCTTTTTTTATTTTGATGTGCAGGTGTATTAATTTTCTTTGAGGTTACCCTGTAATTTATTAATTTTTACCTTATTTAAAACAGTCTGCTTTATCTTGAAATCTACTTGACTTCCTTGTCATTTGGAAGTTCTGTATCTACACTATTCCTTTTTTTTGCTTTGTAGTTGACTTCACTGTAACATGGTATCTCTGGCTTCCTATTTTCAGTCTTATAGATTTATTTTACTTTAAATACTCAACTGCAATGTCATTGTGAACTACAAGGTCGGTGGTTCAAATCCACCAGCTGCTACTTGTAAACCCTGTACAGGGTCGCTATTAGTTGGAACCTACTTGATGGCACTTAACAACAATAACATATCTGTATTGAGTTCTGGGTGGTGTTGTCATGTCAATGTTGAGCTCTCAGGTGGTTGGTTGTCTGCTGTTGTTGGTTCTCAATCTAAAGAATACCCTTTAGTTTTTTTTGTAATGTTGGTCTGGTGGTTATTACAAATTACTTTAATTTTTGTTTATCAGGAAACATCCTAATTTTTCTGTCCGGTTAATGAGCTGAACTGCAAGATTGGCAGTTCAAATTCACCAGTCACTCCTTGGAAACACTATATAGGGTTGCTGTGAGTTGAAACTGACTAAATGGAACTTAACAATAATAGCAACAGTTTGAGGGACCGCTTTGGCAATAATTTTCTTTCAGAGTTTTATAGATGCCATCTCATTGCTTTCTTTCATGCATGGTTTCTTCTGACAAATCAGCTTAGTTTCTTGTTGGTTCTCCTTTGGAGGTAGCTTTTTGTTTTTCCTGAGCTATTCTCAGTATTATTTTCTTGTTTTTGGTTTTGGAAAGTTTGATTATGATATGTCTTGGTTATTTTCTTTTGGGATCGCTCCTATTTGCAATTCATTCAATTTCCTGTTTGCTTAGCTTCCCATCTTTCATGTTAGAGAAGTTTTCTTCCAACAACTCTTCGATAATTTTTTCTTGTGTGTTTTTTTTTTTAATTGTTTCCTCCTGTTCTGGAATTTTGATCACCTGTCAGTTGTTCTTCATGGTATACCACATAACTCTTAGGCTTTTCTAGGATTTTTTTCCTTTTTTTTCTAATTTTTCTTCTAGCACACTAGTGTTTAGAGATTTATCTTTAAGCATGTTAATTTGTGCTTCCATTGCTTCAAATCTATTCCTTTGTCCTTTCAATGTATTATCTGTTCCTGAAATCTTAGTATTAATATTCTGGATTTCTAATTGCAGGTTTTGTATTGCTACAAAATTTACATTTATTTTTTGTCTGTAGTGTTTTCCTGAATTCTTCTATAGTTTTTTCTGTGTTCTCCTTGCTTTCCTTGATCTTTCTGTCAATCTTTATAAGATACCTAACGAGATGGATTGGCCAAGTGGCAGCACCGATGGACTCAAGCGTGGCAACAGTAGTGAGGGTGGCCCAAGAACAGGCAGTGTTTCGTTCTGCTGTGCGTAAGGTCGCTATGGGTTGGTACTGACTCGATGGCACCTAACAACAACAACAGCAACAAATATCATTCTTTTGAATTCTTTTTCAGGATTACCTTTTCCTCGTCCGAAACGTTTTCTGTCTCAGTAGCTTGGTCGTTTGTTTGAGCTATAACTGTTTGTTGTTGCTGGAATATTGTGATATTACTGAATTTCTGTTTAATTGATGCATGTATGTTGATGTGTTCTTAAACCAGCAGTCTTCTGTGGGTGTAGTTGGTGAATCACCATTTGTGCACCTCACTTTAGGGTGAGTTTGGGTGGTGTTGGCTGCTGTCTGTCATTGATCAGAATGTATAGGAGCTGGTCTTAACTCTTGCCCAGTGGATGGAACTGCAGAGGGTACAGTTGTCGCTGGGCTGTATGTGCATGGTGGGAAAAAGAAGACCCCTGACCCCTTCACACACAAGAATAAACAAACAAGGAGCCGACAATGAAAAGAGAAAATAATAAAGAAAAAAATAAGTAAAAACAGGCAGCAACCAGGAAAAAATAATATAATAACTATAAAGACAAAAGGGACAGGAAGTGGAGCTATAGAAGAAAAACATAAGGGGAAATAAAAAAAAAACTTAGAAAATCCAGGGAGATGAAAGATGAAAAGAGAGAATAGAGAACAGTAAAGAAAGATCAAAGGGGGGCAAAAAAGAAGGGAAAAAAAAAGTGGAAATAGAAGGATAAAATTCAATGGACTGGAAAGCAAAGGAGGAAGAGAAAGAATAAACAAGCAAAAACAGTGAAACAACAAAGGAAAAAACCAAACACAAAGCCAAAAAAAGTGTAGCTATTGGACCCAGAGAGGAGAAGACTTACAGTACTACACGTCAAGGAACTCAAGAGGTGGCGGTTGTGGGAGGGATGTGACAACAACAGCGCTCCTAGCCTAGATGGAGTGCCTGTGTTATCTATGTTTGAACTGCAACACTGGTGCCTGTGTCATGTATGTTTAGGACACTCAATTGGAAGTAGTTGGTAGAGGCCCTTGATGCAGCTGATTTCATGTTAGGACCGCAGGGCAGCTGGGAGCAGAGTGACTGGTTAAATGCTGGTCTGGTTGCTCTGCAGGTTCTGTAGGTCTAGAGCAGGTCCTGCCTGAACTCGCGCACCAAAGCATCACAGCTGGCCCTTGTCTCACATTGGCGTGGCTCCCAACCATGTGGCTCTGAACTCTTAAAAAGCAGTCTCCAAGGCTGGGGTAGATGAAGGTGGGAGCTCACTACCCCTCTGATCACCAGGGGAGCTTGGGGAAAAAGAAGGAGTTGTACCTTTGCCATCTTTTGTGTGAATCTGCTCTGCCAGGCCTCCCTTTGTTGCCAAAGCTGCTCACAAGATGCTTTCCTCAGCCAGCAGTTCACAACTTAGTCACCCTCTCTCCCTGTTCCCCTCAGCTTCTCCTCCCAGCAAGCACTCAGTCCACTTCTCTGAAGTTCAGGTTTACTCAATTTTCATCTGTGTCTATTTCATTTGGTCTCTCATATTTTTGTTGTAGAGGGTCAGTGTAGTGTGTCTACCTAGTCTGCCATCTTGGTAGAAGCCCTCTTGAAATTTTTATATATTTTTAGTAAGCTTAATTTTTGGGGAAGAACAGCTGTAGATACACAAAAAATAGAGAAGCTAGGACAGAGTCCTCATGTATTCAGTAACTAGTTTCCCATTTTATTACTTGTTAATAACATCTTAAGTTATTATTGCATGTGATCAAGTCGATATGAACTCCTAGTGACCTTATCTGACAGAGTAAAACTCCTCTGTAGGGTTTACAAGGTTATAAACTTTATGTAAGCAGACTGCCAGGTCTTTTTTCCGTAGAACTGCTGTGTGAGCTTGAACCACCAATCTTTTGGTTGAGAGTCAAGTGCTTAACCATCAAGGACTCCAATTTGTCACAATTTGTAAACTAGTAATGACACAGTATTATTAAAGTAGGATAAGTACTGGGCTAGTAACTACAAAGTTGGTAGATCAAGTCCACCCAGGTACGCCACAGGAGAAAATAGGTTTTTTGTTCCCACAAAGATTTACAGCCTCGGAAATTCTACATAGGGTCACTATGAATGGATCCCCTGCAATGACATTTGACAACAAGAGTAACATGCTTTTGTCAGATTTTCTTAATATTTTTTTCTATTCCAGGATCTCACCCAAGACACCACATTTCACTTGGTTGTTGTGTCTCCCTAGGTTCCTCTTGTTTATGACAGTTTCACATTTTTCTTGTTGTTGATGATCTTAACAGTTTGAGGAGTGGTGGTGGTTGTGGTTATATGCCATCGAATCGGTTCTGACTCAGCAGAATCCTGGTGTGGCGCTGTGGGTTAATGCGCTGGACTGCAAGGTCGTTTGAACTGCAACACTGGTGGTTCAAATTCACAAGCCATTCCTTGGAAACCCTGTACAGGGTCGTTATGGGTTGGAACCAACTCAACAGTACTTAACAAAAAGAACAACATAGAGTTTTTGAGACTAAATCTTTATAAGAGCAGCTGGTAGATTTGAACTGCTGACCTTGTGGTTAGCAGTCCAGTTTGTAACTCATTATGCTTCCAGGGCTCCTTTGATTTGAGATTTTTTTTTTTTTTGAATGTTTTATTGTGAATTATATAATAGTTTACATGGGAGAACTTTAGTTTTACATTCATTCCATCGTATATCATCTCACTGCCATGGTTCCAATCCCCTCCATGCATCATCAACCACCCAAAGGGTATATCCCAGAAACCTGCCCCCTACACTTCCCCCTCCTCCCCCCAGTTTTCTGCCCACAGTCCCTTTCCCTCTCTGGGTCCAAAGTCCCCAGCCGCTTCATTACTCCACGTCATCATCTGTCTCCATCTCAGGCATCTCTGTTTCTCTGGGTAGGGTCCCGCTCTCGGCTCTTCTCCGTTGACGGTCCCAGAGGCCTCCGCTCCTATCCTGGAGAATCAATCCCTCCCTTCCTTGTTACAAAACTTCTACCTTTGCATTTCCAACCTTCATAATCCGTCCTGATAAGCATTATTCACTACAGTATCACAAGTTATCCATCTGTATCTCCTTTCATCAGCTCCGCCCAGACAGATTGAATAGTACCTTCTGGAGATTCTGCCTTCTGCCATGCTCCCTAGTGATTTGAGATTTATCTGATGTTTTTCTCATGATTAGACTAGAGGACTGGGGTTTAGGGAGTATGATCACAGAGATTATGTGCCCTTTTCATACTGTAAAAGGGGGAAATGCTGCCATGGTGGTGATGTGGGCTAGGTGTTGTGCTTCTGACCTCAGAGTCCATGGTTCAAAACCCACCAGCTGCTCCATGGGAGAAAGAAGAGGTTATCTGCTCCCAAATAGATTTACAGTCTCGGAAACCCTGTATCCCTCCATGGCAGTGGGTTGTTTTCTTTTTTTTTTTCATTTTGTACTCTTTGGAAGGAAGTCACAATACATATAGGCTTATATTGAAGAATTTGGCAGAGTATTCTTAAACTACATAAACTATTTTAAATTTTTGGCATAGAAGATTTGCCTTTTTAGTCAGTAACTTATTTATATTATGAGTTATTTATAAATGCCTGTGAGTGTAGACTCACGACATTTATTTTATACATTGGGTTATAATCCAATACTAGTTCTATTTATTTTGTTGTTCAGATTTTTCTTTGGCCATTGGGAGCTTTTACAGTTTGACACCTGTGTCCCTTTAACATACCTGTAACCATTATGTGTGTGTGTGTATGTATGTATTTAAAGCATCTCCTAACTTTCTGGCATGAGTTTTATCTTACATAGTTTCTACCCCATTCTAGGATATAGTTTCGTGTCAACCTTTATGGAGTGTATCAGGTTGATAACCTAGGGGAGTCCTCTAATCTCAACTGGTCTAGTAAATCTGGACTTCTAAAAGAATCCGAAGCTCTCTTCTACATTTTCTCCCTTTTTATCAGAATCTATCTCTGATCAGAATGGTTGTTAGTAGTACTGCCTAGTTCTTTTGGTCTTAGGATAGATGAAGCTGTGGTTTGTAAATAGACTGTTGTCCAATTCCATTTTAAAAACTTTTTGAAGCTCCTTTGTATATGTATATACGTTTGTTCCATGGGCTGCCAAAAGAACCAATAGATGAATCGGGCTGCTAACCTTAAGGTCGGTAGTTCGAAACTTCCAGCTGTTCCGCGGAAGAAAGAAGAGGCTTTCTGCTTCCGTAAAGATTTACAGCCTCGGAAACCCTGTACAGGGTCACTATGAGTCAGAACCGACTCCACGGCACTTAACAACAACAACAATGTTGCGCTGTAGGATGGATACACACTGGACTGCTAATCACAGGGTCACCAGTTCAAACCTACTCACCACTCCTTGGAAACCCTATACAGGATTGCTCGCTATGAGTTGAAACCGACTTGATGGTACTAACAGCAATGGTTAATGTTATAGTTTAGATATATTTTTTTTTAAGTGGTGATATGCTGTGAAGTCACTTGTGACTCATAGTAACCCTGCTGTAAATCTTTATGGGAGTAGAAAAGCCTTGTCTTTCTCCCTTGGAACAGCTGGTAGTTTGGAACTACTGACCTTGAGGTTAGGAGCCTGACTCGTAACCAGTACACTACCATAGTTAGAACCAACTTTATGGCACTTAATAACAACATATGTATGTTTATATATATATACACGCACACACACACATACATATACAGTTGCTAAGTGCCATGGAGTCAGATCTGACTCATAGTGACCCTGTATAGGGTTTCCAAGGAGCAGCTGGTGGGGTTTGAACTGCCGACCTTGTGATTCACAGCCCAGTATTGATATTATAGTGCCACACCAGGAGTCTATATGTATGTTGCATCCATTTTTTGCATGTATAGTTCAGTGACGTTAGTTTTGTTCATTGTATTGTACAACTATCACCAATACTAATTTCCAATTTTTTTATTCACCCTTAACAGAAACTCAGTAACTTGTAAGCAATAACTCCTCATTTTCCCCTCCCATCCACCCACTAATAAACTTTGGTTGTTATTCATTTACCTATTTAACCTAATACTTTTTTTTTTTTTAACTTTAATTAACAGAAATTTCTTTTCTCCCAGCTTAGGAACCTAGAAGTCCCCATTCAAGACTTCAGCTCTAGGGGAAGACTCTTGCTGTCCACTCTAGGGGATGGAAAATAACGACTCTATCATTCATAGTGAGCATACCTTACTAGTGTTGTTGTTCCCCCTACATACCTAACTACTTCTTGGTTGACCGTTGGGCCACAAAGGCTGTTCCTTTCGACACCTGAAGGGTAGTCTAGGGCCGTAGTCTCAGATTCCTACAGTCTTTTTCTAACCAGTAAACCTCTGTGTTTGTTTTTTAATTAAATAATTTTGTATTTTGTTCTACATTTTCTCTCATTCTATCCAGGACCTTCTAATGTGATCCCTCTCAAGGTGGTTGGTAGTAGTAGCAGGACACTGCCTAGTTCTTCTGGTTTCAGAGTCATGGAGACCAATGTGCACATGTTTCATTAGTCCATAGGACTCATTGATTCCAGTCCTCTTCAGTTCTTATCACTTCCTTCTCTGCATATGGAGAGACCAATAGCAGCACCTTAGATGGCCACTCATAAGTTTTCAAGAACCTAGATGCTACTCACCCAAGCAGAATGTATAGAACATTGTTTTTGTGGTGGACTTTGTTGTTCCAGTTGACCATGGTGTCCCTTGAAACTATGAACCTGAGCCCCTAGGCCCATCAACTCATTGCCTTAAGATGTTTGGTATTATCTAGGAAGTTTTCATCATTTTGCCTGCTGTATGCTCTACCACAGAGTCCTGATGTGGCGCTGTGGGTTAATGCATTGGACTGAAAAGTTGCATTAGGTCAGCAGTTCAAGCTCACCAGCTGCTCCTTTGAAATCCTAATCAGGGTTGCGATGAGTTGGAACCAACTCAATGATACTTAACAGCAACAACAATGCTCCACCACCTATCTGTATTATTATTATGCCAACCCTCCCTCCTCTAGTGTATTGCTCTCCCCCTTGTATATTGCCCTCCCCATCACCCAAGCTAACATGTCTACCCTCTGGCCAGTGAATTATTCTCCCCTCCCTCCTACCTCTGTTTACCAACAAAGAATGTTTCTTTTAATATGGAAACTTTTTCTGAAACTTTAAAAAAAATAATGGTCTCATGTAATGTTTTCCTTTTTGTGATTGACTAATTTAATTAAAGAAAATGTCCTCCAGGTTCATCTATGCTGTGAGGTATTTCACAGATTCGTCATTCTTCCACATTGCGCAGTAGTACCAGATTTTGTTTAAAAATTCTTCCATTGATGGGCACATAGCCTGTCTCCATCTTTTTTATGATTGTGAATAGTGCTGTGATCAACATTGGTGTACATATATCTACTTGTGTCATAGCTTGTATTTCTTGTGGATATATACCAAGTAGAGGGAATTGCTGGGTCATAATATGAGTCGAAACTGACTCCACGTCACACAACAACAACAAGAAGGTATTTCTATTTCCAACTTTCTGAGGAAGTGCCATACCATTTTCCAGAGTGATTGAACCATTTTACAGTCCTATTAGCACTGTAAGAAGGTCCCAGTCTCTCCACACCCTGGCCAGCTTTTGTTGTTTTCTGTGGGTTTTTTGTTTTTTTTTAACTCAGCTGTTAACGTAGGTGTGAAATGATATCTCATTGTTTTGATTTGCATCTCTCTAATGCCACTCCTTGGAAACTCTATACAAGGTCTCTGTGAGTTGGACTTGACTGCATTTGACAACAGCGACAACAGCTAAAGATTGTGAACATTTCTTCATATGTTTGATGGCTTCCTGAATGCCTTCCTTGGTGAACCATTACCTTCTTGCCTGCATGGTTTCTGGGGAGAAATCAGAGCTTAGTCTTACTGGTTAACCTTTTTAGGTAACTTGTCGCTTTTCCCGAGCTGCTCTCAGGATTCTTTCCTTGTCTTTGGTTTTGGAAAGTTTGATTTGATATGCATTCGTGATTTTTCTTATGGGATCTTTCCTGTTTGGGGTTCATTCCGCTTCTTGTATGCTTATTTTCTCAGCTTTCATTATGTTAGGGAAGTTTTCTTCCAACAACTCTTAGACAGTTTTCTTTGTGCTTTTAATTGTCTCTTCCTGTTCTAGAATTCTGATTGCCCATAAGTTATTCCTCTTCATGGTGTCCAGCATAATACTTAGGCTTTCTTCGGATTGTTTCATTCCTTTTTTCTGATTGCTCTTGTTGTTAGGTACCGTCTAGTTGGTTCTGACCCAGAGTGACCTAATGTACAATAGAACAAAACACCACCCAGTCCTTTGCCATCCTCACATTGTTGCTGCCACTGTGCCAATGCATCTCGTTGCGGGTCTCCCTCTTTTCACTGCCCCCCACTCTTTCAAGCATGATGTCTTTCTCCAGGGACTGAGTTCCTCCTGATAATGTGTCGGAACTATGAGAGACGAAATCTGGCCATATTGGCTTTTATGGATCATTCTGGTTTTACTTCTTCCATCATAGATTAATTTGTTCTTCTGGTAGTCCATGGTATCTTTAATATTCCTCTCCAACCCCATAACTCAAATGCATTACCTCTTCTATGGCCTTCCTTATTCATTGTTCTACTATCACATGCATGTGAGACTATTGAAAATACCATGGCTTTGGTCAGATGTACTGCAGTCTTTGCTCTTGAACACCTTAAAGAGGTCTTGTCCAATAAATTTGCCTAAGGAAATACATCATTTGACTTCTTGACTGCTGCTTCTGTGAGTGTTGATGGTGGAGCCAAACAAAGTCTTTGACAACTTCTACATGAATGTGCCCTACTACAAGTAAGCATAGCTTTTGAAACATCACTGAGAAAATCCTGTTATTTAATTGGACTAGCAGAACCAAGCAGTTTATTCCTGGGTTCTAGTCATGACTTGGCTACTGTGCTGTGTTTTTTGTTGTTTTATTTATTTATTCTTGCACCAATTTCATTCTTGTTTTTTCCTTTAAATTTTTATTTACTTTGTTGTTGATGAGAATATACACAGCAAATTACACACCAGTTCAACAGTTTTTGTATATACAATTTAGTGACATTGTATATTCTTCTAGTTGTGGAAACCATCTAGGGACTGGTCCCACATAGTAATTAATTGCCCAAGGTATGTAAGAAGAAGTCTCACCATCCTTGCTTCTAAAGAGGATTCTGGCTGTAGGTGGTTTTAGATGAGGCATTCTAGGGATTACATATGATCCAGATACTAATTTTCCTTTATGTATTCCACAGATTTATGTTGAATACCTATTTGTACCTAGTTCAGTGTTGTAGATGTTGTAAATCAAATTGTACTTGTTAAAACGTTCTTGTTTCTGAAGAGATAAAGGTTGGAGATATCTGTTTCCCTTTAGTGTTGCTTGACTGTTGCTCTCTTTTCTTTTCAAATTGATAACTACAAAAATGATATGTAAGGTATATTACCTTATGAAATGAAGCATGATAATAAACACCTGTGTGCATACCCACTGGTTTTGAGTTTTTTTTCTGCCTCTCACATGTTCTTGCTTTCAGTAAGGATAAGCTACTTCTGCCTTATGTTTGGGAAGTGTTTCTCCTCACTTCTCTCTGTATTTAATGTGCTCCTCATGCTAAGTTTTGTTGCTATTTATATAAGGATTTTAGTGGCTAATCTCTCAGAAGTGGACTGCCTTCTTCCTAGTCTGCCCTAAGTCTGGAAGTTCCACTGAAATATGACCACCATACATGACCCTGCTGGTATTTGAAACACCAGTGGAATACTATCCAGCATCACAGCAATACCAAGAGGCAGTCGTTCTAACAGAACAAAGGTGTGCTACATGGTTTAAAATCATCTTTTCCACCTTATTTGCTCTATATGGTGAGAAATTATCCATGAAACTGGACTATTTTAAGAAGAACATGGCATCAAGACTGGAGGAAGACTCATTAAAACCTGTGATAATGCAGATGCACAACCTTGCTTGGTGAAAGCGAAAAGGACTTGAGGCACTTGCTAATGAAGATTGAAGACTATAGCCTTCAGTATGGATTACAACTCAATGTAAAGAAAACAAAAATCCTCACAATTGGATCAATAAACAACATCATCATGAATGAAGAAAAGATTGACATCAAGGATTTCATTTTACTTGGATCCATAATCAATTCTCATGGAAGCAAAAGTCAGAAAATCAAATGGCATATTGCATTGAGCAAATCTACTGCAAAAGACATCTTTAAATAAAGAGCAAAGATGTCACTTGAGGACCAAGATGTGTCTCACCCAAACCATAGTAATTTCAGTTGTCACATATGCATGATGTGTTGGTGAAGAATATTGAAAATACCATGGACTGTCAAAAGAACAAATAAATCTGTCTTGGAATAAGTATGACCAGAATACTCCGTGGAAGTGAGGATGGCCAAACTTTGGACATGTTGCCTGGAGGGATCAGTCCTTGGGAAAGGACATCTTGCTTGGTAAAGTAGAGAAGTTCAGTGGAAAAGAGGAAGAACACCAGTTAGATGTATTGACAAAGTGACTGCAACAGTGTACTCAAACATGATTATGAGTATGGCACAGGACTGAGCAGTGCTTTGTTCTGTTGTACATAAGGTTTCTGTAAGCTGACTCAATTAGAGCTTACTGAGAGGCACCTAGCAACAACAGCAACATCAACAACAACATGCTAAGTAAGTAGTAAAGGGGATGCCACCTACTGCTGGCCACTCACAGAGCCATCATCTTTGCCCCTTCCACAGTTAATGTAGTCACCTGTTGATGGCTGCATGATTAGCCTGTGAATTTATTGGATGATTTGTAAAGTAATAGGAGTACTTTAGATGATTATGAACTGATAAGTTAAATGGCATTAAGACTTGCTACCATTTCTTCCAGTAGGTTTCTGTTAGAGCTCTGCCTCCCTGTGCTCTTTACTCAGCATGCATTAATAGTATATTGGTGATGTGCCAGTAACTGTAGTAAGTGCTGGGATGAGTACAACTAAACCATGCAAAAGCCTCTGTGACTGTGAAAGCTTTCGGTCCAAATTACTTATCCTCTTAACAGTCTCCTTTTCTCAGCAACAGCCCAAGGCTGATTCCTGTGAGTCTGAGGTCTGAGATAGAGTTAAATCCTCTATCCTTAAACCTTCCTTACAAATTCTGACAGTAGTCACTCCTCCCACAGCATTCTTTACTTCTCAGCTGGGTTCCATAATTCATTGCAATGACCACACAGAACTCAGACAATACGATTATGGGGTTTGTTAGAGAAGTTAACAGGTTACAATTTGGAATTAAAAAAAAAAGGGTCAGGGCCAGTTCTTTCAGAAAGGACAATCTTTCTTCAGCCATGCCTGTAGGCGACTTCTCTCTGTCCATCCAGGTGGCCCCTTGACCTCTGCCTCGTTTGGGCAATGTTTCAGAGCTCTTTTAGCACTGCTGATAAATACCCAAAAGGCACTCAGTTATAAGCCTTAGTCTGAAGATGCTTAGCTCTAGTTCTGTGGGTCAACAAACCTAGCTCCCTAATAATGTGCCTAGAGACACCCCACTCCACAAGTGAGCCTGCTTCCCAAAGGCACTCATCTTTATTTGCTCCAAGGCCCACTGCTCTGTCTGGTTCTCTAGCTCTGGGTTCTTCTCTTGCCACTTCTCTGACATTCCTCCACCCATCTCTGATTTCACAGCTTCATAGCCCTGAATGGAGGAGGTTCACTGCTTAAGGATCTTGGGGTCCAAGGGACACGCTCTACTCCTGCCTCCAATCTTTTAATGGTAGTGAGATCTCTACTTCTGAGATAGCTCATTTTTTACCTGTGTTAGAGTTCCAAGTTTTTACAATCACAATCAACTTGTCACTCACAACTGAGTCGTATAATCCTATCAGCATCTTCCTACACTTTCTCTTACCCACACCCAATAGAAGAAAGTTGTTTGATGGGAGTTATATAAAGATTATAAATAGAAGAGACAAATTAAATAATTCACTGCACTCATATTTTACCAACTCCATTGCTGTCAAGGTGATTCCAACTCATGGTGACTCTATAGGACAGAGTAGAACTGCCTTGGTGAGGTTTCCAGCTTTAGTGAAGCTGAATGCTGGATCTTTTTCCAGGGGAGTGGCTGATGAGTTTGACCTGCTAATCTTTTAGCAGTCAAGCACTTAAGCACTATGGGCTCCTTTACATATAGTGTATATCCTGAATATATTGATGATACTATGTACATGCATGTGTATCTTTATGTATAGTATATATGTATGTGTATAGAATCTTAATGGATGTTCTAAATGGAAATTCAGAATCCTATCAGCTTTATTGCGAGTTTATAAATAGGAATAATTGATTTAAATTTTTTTCTTTAAGTCAAAAAGAATCCTTGAATATGTGCCAATTTGAGTCTATGTGCTGTTGTGACAACTTTCTTTTTTTCCAGAAAGAGTTGCTTAATATGTTACTTTTAAACAATGAATAATTAGAAGGGATTCTTTGCCTTCATAGTATTTTGGAGTTTTCACATGTTTTAGATTAAAACTATACATACATTTTTTTTTTTTTTTAACCAGGAGTCCCTGCCCTAACACAAAGGCTGACACAGGAACAAACTACATGCCACAGTCACACACACCCGCACGCACTTGGCCACAGTGACCAAGTCTTAGAAGGAGATATACAAAATCACGCAAACACAAACACACTGATCGTCACATATTCTCTCCACCCAGACCCTTACCCTTCCAATATCTTTTTTTTTTTTTTAATGTTTTATTGTGAACTATGTGATAGTTTACAAGGGAGAACATTAGTTTTACATTCATCCTATCGTATCTCATTTCATTGCCATGGTTACAATCCCCTCCATGCATCCATCATCAACCAACCACAGGGTATACCCTGCAAGCCTGCCCTCTGGTCGTCAGCACACAGCCCCTTGTCCCTCTCTGGGTCCAAAGTCCCCAGCTGCTCCATCTCTCCATGTCATCGTCTCTGCCTCCATCTCTGGTGTCACTGCTTCTCTGGGTAGGGTCCGGCTCTCTGTTCTTCTCCCTTGATGGTCCCAGGGACCTCTGCTCCTAGACTGCAAAGTTACTAACTTGCTACAAAACATCCACCTTTATGTTTCCAACCCACACACTAAGTCATGGTAACAATTATTCACCATTGTATCACCAAGAGACCTATCTGCATTTCTTTTCATCAGCCTGCCTAGACAGATTGGATACTACTCAGTAGAGATTCTACCTTCCTCCACACCCTCTGGATCTAGGCTCCCTCTTAAAAGTTTGTAAGCCAGTCACTTCTGCCTTTGAAGCCTCCCCCCCCCCCCATTATACATACATTTTTTAAAACATAAAATGTATTTGTCACTCTTCCATTTAAATTATGAAATAGACTTTATTTTTATATTGTTTACTCTGTATTGAAGGGAGAATAGTTTCCTTATCCTGTCAAAGTCAAGGGGAATAAGCCAGGTAGGTGCTTTGGTACCATTTTATACTTGTCTTTGTTTTAAGACTTAATTTGATCCATGTAGACCTTATAACTATCAACCAAGTCTTAAGTTTTCTTATGAAACCAATATATAAGGGCTTCAAAATATTTGTGGAAAATAGATGAGAGGATAATTGTTTTTTTCCATGAATTTTTTGAAGCCCACTTGTAAGTTGAAGAGGAGCCCTGGTGGTGCTGTGGATTAGGCATTGGTCTGTTAGCTCCAGGGTCAGCGGTTTAAGCCCACCAGCTGCTCTACGGGAGAAAGATGAGACTGTCTGCTCCAGTAAAGATTTGCAGTCTTGTAAACCCGATGGAGCTGTTATCCTGATCATACGGGGGTCACTGAGTCTGAATTGACTCGATGGCAAAAAACAACAGCTAATGATACTGATCATCTTTTCATGTGCTTACTGGATCTTTTTTGTAGAAATGTGTATTCAAATCCTTCACCCATTTGTTGAGTTATGTTTAAGATAGATTGAATTTGTCAGAATTATTTACTCTTGTGTAAATGTCATCCCTAATTGATAGCAAATTATTAAAAACTTATTGTATATAAAGAATTTGGTGATGTCACAGTTATACTATAGATAACAAACATTTTATAGTGTTCACAGACTATCTGGCTGTATTTGAACAATAGAGTAAAATAGCATACTTGGTTGTTTGCCTCAAGAAATGTACTTGTTTACTTTCTGGTAATTATACTGTCTGGTTTAGTAGAGGTTTTAGGAGTATGTAGAAGTAGTGGTTTGGTAATAAGAGGCTTAAAAAAGATTGCAGTTTAAGGTAAAGTTTTAGAAATCAACTCTATAATTAGAAGTAGTGAATAACATTAAATCTTAGAGTTTAGACATTCATTCAGGATTTTCTGAGATTTATTGTTGATAACTTAAAAAGAAAGTACTTTAAAAACTTATAATAATCTTCTCGGGTGTTTAAATAGGATCTAGGTCACTGTGAATCCCAAGGTCGGCAGTTCAAGCTCACCAGCCGCTCCTTGGAAACCATATATAAGGTCGCTATGAGTCCGTATGGACTTGACAGCATTTAGCAACAACAACTAAGAAAAATTTTTTTTAGTCATTGCTCATGGAAGCAGCAGTCAAGAAATTAAATGACATATTGCATTGGGTGGTTTGCTGTACAAGACCGCTTTAAAGTACTAAAGAGCAAAGATGTCACTTTGAGGACCAAGGTGTGCCTGACCCAAACTATGCTATTTTCAGTGACGTGATATGCATGTGGTAAAGAATATTGAAAGTACTATGGACTGCTAGAAGAACAACCAAATCTGTCTTGGAAGAAGTATGTATAGCCAGAATGCTCCTTTTTTCAGTTCCTGGGAACTTGCCCTGTGCAGGCCTCCTTACCATGAAAATGGGGCTCAGAGATCTTCAGGCTCTCTCCTGTGGTTAACTCGCTTGGCTGCTAACCAAAAGGTTGGAAGTTGAAGGCCACCCAGAGGTGCTTTGGAAGAAATGCTATCTATATACTTCTGAAAAATCAGTCATTGAGAACCCCGTGGAACACAGTACTCTGACACATGTGGATTGCCTGAATAGACTTGATGGCAACTGGTATTTGTAGGTAAATATGTTGTTAGGTGCCATTGAGTTAGTTCTGACTCATGGTGACTTTGTATAGGGTTTCCAAGGAACAGCTGGTGTGTTTGAACCTCCAACTTTTTGGTTAGCAGTCCAGTGCTTATTCTACAGTGTCAACCAGGACTCCATATACATATATATAAACTATACATACAAACTATACATATATAAACTATACAAATAAATATAAATTATATATATATATATACACACACACACACACACACACATATACACACACATACACGTACATTTTTAATTGAAGATGGTCAAGGCCAAGAGAGACGTACCATGGCCTCTTAATTGTGAAATATCTAAAAAGGGAACTTAGAAGAATTTTAGGGTTATTCTGGGGTGTCATGACAGAGTCCGTTCCGAATATAGAGAGGAGCACGAGTAATCAGGGAAGTGGAAGTGAGGGCACTGAGTGTGGCAAAGAGAAAGCAATCAAAAAGTTCAGATGATTGCTGTATTCTTAGCTCGGGACTAGAAAGGTAGGTGGTTAGATGTGACCAAACTCAGTACTTAATATAGCATTTAGGTAACTGCATATTCCCACTTGGAAAAGAAATTAATTTTATTTGGAGATAAATAAAACTGATCTGAATGTTTTAAAAACTGTATACGAGAGTCTCTAGTAGATTTTATTACTTGTAAGTCAGGTAAGCAAAGTCTGACATCTCCATCCCTGCCCAATAGCACAGTATACTGATAGAACAGAAAGACCCACTTCCTCAGACCTGCCTCTGTGAGGGAGCCTCTGGAGAGAGCCTGAAGATCTCTGAATCCCAGGTTCATGGTGAGGAGGCCTGCACAGGGCAAGTCCCAGGAATTGTAAAAGGGACCCTTAAAAGTAATTTTTGGAACCAAGTAACCAATTTTATAAAACTTGGAGTCCTGGTGTGGCACTCTGAGTATTATAATGCACTGGATTGCAAAGCCGGTTTGAACCACAAGGTTGGCGGTTCAAGTTCACCATCTGCTCCTCAGAAACTCTATGCAGGGTTGCCATGAGTCAGAACTGACTTGACGACACTTAAAAACAACTTAACATAGAAAAATTCAGTTTAGTTCAAGTGTGCATATTCTATTTTTGTTATTGAGTGTCTGACTTGTTTGGCTGTGGTGGTGGTCATGTGCTGTCGGTTCTGACTCATAACGACTCTGTACAGAGTTTCTGAGGCTGTAAATCTTTATGGAGGCAGGAGCAACTGGTAGATTTGAACTGCTGACCTTGTAGTTAGCAGCCCCACTAGTAATCCACTGTGCTGTTAGGGCTTCAGTTTATTTGGCTGGCAGAAGCAAAATGCTGCCAGAGTTTGTGAGGCTGTAACTTTATGGATCTCATTGTTGATCAAGTTGTTATTCACCCAGATGCCTCATTATGATTAGCATCACTATGTGATGCTAATCATCTCCACAGGAGCAGTTCATCTCGCCAATAAAATGAATACTGTAGTAAACAATGATCTGTCATGGTTCTAGCATAGTTTTCATCTTGTAATTTTAGGGCAATACCATAAACCTTGAACAACACCATGGGACTCATACAAAGTGCCACTAGTGATTCTGGAAATCCTACTCATTTCCCATTGAGTAGGATTTCCACAATCCTACTCATTTCCCATTGTAGAATTTTATTTTAAACAGTATTCTTAATGGAGTATCACCAGCAGTATAGAAACAAGCCAGAATGTGACCTCTGATAAGTGAGATGATGAGGTCATCCCAAAGTGTGGTGCTCCCATAGTCATCATGAATATATATATATATATATATATATACACACACACACACACACACACACACACACACACATGTTTCTGTTGGAAAAAAAAAAAAATTCTTGGTACATGATTCTGAAATGGGAATTTTAATGGAGTAGAGCCTTCAACCTGGAAGTGGTTCTTTTTTTCCTCTCCAAAAAGAAAATGGGTGTTTGTGAGAAGGTTGGAATTTTTCTGCTTTTATCTGAGCCTATGGTGTGGGATGATCACATTTCACATTTTCAGGTTGCTAGGAGACAGGCACCTATCTTGTAGATACTGGTTTGTAAGGCCTCTTTATTCTGTGGACTTTTGCATTTCTTAGAATTGTCATGCTTCCTTTTCCTTTCTGAAACCTAAATTATGCAAAAGTAACATGATTAATTTGACCAAGCTCAGGAAATATAAAAATGGGTCATAAAGATTGAGCTAGGTTTTAAATAAGGAACATTAATGGCAACAACAGATTAAGGCAGATTCTTAAAAAGTATTTTCCTCTGGTGTTGCTGCTCCTTTGCTTCTTCCTATGAGCACAAGTATTCGGGTACAGTAAGGCTTTGAATACTCTTATCTAGAGCTTCAGATGATGTTAAAACAAGTATTCCAAGTGAATCATGGCCCAGGGGCTCTCTCCTAATTATTTTATCCAAACATTATCATTTAAAGAAAAATCCGTCTAAGATTACAGAATACATTTATTCTGTGAGTGCCTCAAGTTTAACATTAGATTATTAGGATTCTCAAAAATATGCCCAGATGGTAAACATAGATGAGAATTTGCCATAGAAATTCATGGCTTTGAAATCGAGAGTTTTGCTATATTTATCAGAAAAGTTTTGTTTGTATCTAGTATAGAATAGGAGTTCTGATGTGCTGCTATAGGATAAGCACTGTATTGTAAAATCAGTTTGAACCACAAGGTTGGTAGTTCAAACCTACCAGTCAGCCACTCCTCAGAAACACTACACAGGGTCACTGTGAATCGAAACCGACTCGATGGCACTGAACAAGTATTGAATAAGGAGCTCTGATGGTGAAGTAGGCTAAGCCTTACGGATAACAGAAACAGTATATATTTTGTATGTTATATGTATGGAGTCCTGTGTGACGCTGTGGGAATAAAGCACTGGGCTGCTAATCACAAGGTGGCCAGTTCAAATCCACCAGCTGCTTCTTGGAAACCCTATACAGGGTCACTATGAGTTGGAGCTGACTCAATGGCACTCAATAACAACATGAATTATACTGTACTCCCATAAAAGCTGCATTTTCAGTATAGATAAAAACGTATTTCACAAAAAGTACAAGGTATAAACCTTGGCATAGCTGCAGCTATGACTTCATGAATTTTCTTTCTTTTTTTTACAATGATCCTTATGTTGCATTCACTTATCTTGAAAGACCTCACTGAACTGCAGACCTCCTTAATCTATGGTACATATCAAACAGTTCAGCTTTTTCTTGTAATGTCATGATTTTTCTCTGCTTCTTGGGAACATTTCCAGAATCACTAGTCCCATGAGTCCCATGGTGTTGTTCAAGGTTTATGGTATTGCCCTAAAATTACAAGATGAAAACTATGCTAGAACCATGACAGATCATTGTTTACTACAGTATTCATTTTATTGGAGAGATGAACTGCTCCTGTGGAGATGATTAGCATCAAACAGTGTTGGTTAAAAAAATCTGTATATTACAAAAAATCTAGTGAACATGCATGCGCAATTCAAACCTGTGTTCAAAGGTCAACTGTAGAGTTTTTCTGTAGCAGTGTGGTTTAAGGATGTTTCAGAAGTAGCACACCAGGCCCTTCTTCCTAGTTCATTTTGTCTGTTGTCTGGAAGCTCTGCTGAAACCCGTTCAACGTTCAACATCATTGTTGTTAAGTGCCGTTGAGTCAGTTCCCACCCATAGTGATCCTGTATAGGGTTTCCGAGGAGCAGCTGATGAGCTTGAACTGCTGATCTTGTAGTTCAAACTGACTTTGCAGTCCAGTGCATTCACCCACAGCACCACACTCTGTTAAGCTTCAGAGATGCTGATTTTTCTACATGCGGATGACAACATTTAGATCTGCAGCTGGTCATAGGGACGGTACAGGACTGTGCAGTTTTTGCTGTTGTGCTTGAGGTCACCATGAAGTCAGGCTGACTTAACTAGCTAACAGCAGCAACATTTTACAAGTGGTTCAATTGACACTATGCAGCATGATCATAATGGAATCAGGTGCCAGACCCCCAAGTTAGGCGCATCAAGAAATATTCTATTATTATTTCTGACTCCCTACCCTACACAACTGATCTTGTCAGTGAATCTAGTGTATTGACACACTAGTAAAATTCAAATGTCTTCTGTGAAGATAATTTGCATAGATGCACTGGACTGCAACTTTGGTTTGAACCACAAGGCCTGCAGTTCTACCTCACTAGCCACTCAGAACTGACTCATGGGCACTTAACAACAACAACAAGATCAATCCAGACTACTAATGACTTTCAGGAAGTCCTGACTCTGCCTAGCAAGAATGCTGCTAAGATCAGGAAGAGGGAGATGTATTGGTGGAAGTTTTAAATAGAATTAAGTAGAATGTGTTACATCTTTCTAAATGCCTCAGTTATTTATAATTTAATTTTTTATGTACAAACCGAATGTAATGGTGAACTTGATTTCCTTAGTTTGACCTTGCCTTAGCAGGTTATTTAAAAAATAACCTGATTTTAAAAATCATGTAAGAGATAAATAATCATCATAAAAAATAACATGTTTATGAGGGGGTTTCAAAAAAGTTAGTGGAAAAATTGTTTTTATTAAATTCCATTTTTCTTTGAACTTTTTTTAAGCCCCCTTATATATAAACAACATAGAAATGTTTCTTTATAATGTCATCATCTAGAGAAAAATCAGGTTGAACTTCAGGTATCACCCTAGACCTTTGTGTCATGTATCTCTTCTCCAAAACAAAAATAGAATCATATGATGTGTATCATTTGCTAAATAACTTTTTACATATAACAGTTCACCATAACTAGCTCTTTATGTCTTCAAATGGTCTTCATTTTCATTACTAATGGTTGCATTATTAGTCCTTTATAAAGGCACTATAATTTTTTTAAGAAGTCCCCTTTGATTAGAATTTCAAAGGGTGGTTTTTATTTTTTTTGCTGCAATAGCATTTATACCTATTTTCCCTTCTTTTTCTTTATTTCTGTAGGATAAATTGTTAGCATGAGAACTTTTTGCTAGCAGGTTTGTCACATTTTAAAAGTGTTTGAGAAACAATGCCAAATACCTTTTGACTCATTAAAATGTGAAATCTTCATTTAGTTGCAGAATGAGGAAGAGCCTGGCGAGCCTGAGCAGACTGGATGTGATGCCCCTCCACCATACAGCAGTCTCTCTGCCGAGAGTGCAGGTAAGTAGGGGGGTGATTATGAGCTCCTTACTGCTCTACCCGTAGGTTTTCCTGTGTCTATTTCTTGGTGTTTGCCTTTACTTCAACGTTCCTTAAGAAATTTTACACTTATTTTTTAGTTTACTTATAACTTAAGGGGAAAAAAAAAAACATGTTCCTGCTCCAAGAAACAGATGAAACTTCATTTTAATGTTTGCTTGGTTTTTTTGTGGTTTTTTGTTTTTGTTTTTTCATGCAGTTCAGTTTTATCCCGATGGGCTTTTGTTTGTGAGTTAAATATATAGGTAGCAAAACATTTGCCATTTCAACAATCCTCATAGATAATAGTTCAAAACCAAGAAAACCAAAACCATTTTGCCACCGAGTCCGTTCTCACAGACTCATAGGCCTCCCTATAGAACCAAGTAGAACTGCCCCATAGGGTTTCCAAAAGCTGTAAATCTTTATGGAAGCAGACTAGCATGTTCTTCCCCCACAGAGGGTCTGGTGGGCTCTAACGCCCACCTTTTGGTTAACAGCTGAGCGTTTAACTACACCACCAGGACTTCTTTATATATAGTTCAGTGACGTTAAAACATTCATTATATTGCTTAAACATTACCATTAGCCATTCCCAAATTTTCCCACCTCTCTGACTGCAAGTTCATTATTCGCTAAGCCAATGGACTTGTATATATAATTTTATTTAATTTAGTGACATTAATGACGTTTTTGAATTGTGTGACTTTTCTCACCTTCCTTTTCTGAGTTTCTTTTCTTCCCTTAACATAAATTCATTGCTCCCAAGGGTTTTTATCTACTCTTTTGAGTTACTGTTATCATTTTAATATCCCATATTGTAGTTCTTAAAAAAAGCATAAATGCTCAAGGCAGGCATGCAGGGTTGATGGTTCAAGCTCACCAGCTGCTCCTCAGAAACTCTATACAGGATCACTAAGGGTCAGAACCAGCTCCACGGCACTTAACAAGAACATTGTTTGGTTTTAAGATTTCAGGGATATTTTTGGTACAAGGTTTAAAGATTATTTCAGGATAATAGTTTCAACCTTTTATAGAGCCACCCTTCATGGCTTCAGAAAGTCTAGACTGAGAATTTAAAATTCTGTTCTGCATTTTTCTCTTTTTGATCAGGGTTCTTATATGGAATTTTTGATCAAAATGTTCAGTAATGGTAGCTTCGTACCAGTTCTGGTCTCATGGCAAAGGAGGCAGCATCAGGCCAATTAATTGGGGGTATATCCCATGAAAATCTGGCCTTAAACCTCCAAACCAAGGAACCAAATCCCATGAGGTATTTGGTTGTGCATAATCAGACACAGCAGTTATTCGTTTCTTTCTTGTTGTTGTGAATATACCTGTCACACTTTCCCCAATTCAGGTTAGGTGAGGTCATGCAGTCTTTATCCTTTTGTGAGTGTCCTGTTTCGCTCATTATGATGCCTTCATGCTCCATCATACTAATATATATAAAGACTTCATTTTTCCTACTGGCTAAGTAGTATTCCACTGTATGCCAGGTTGTTGTTGTTGTTATGTGTCGTGGAGTTGGTTCCAACTCATAGTGACCCTGTACAGGGTTTCCGATATGCCAGGCATCACATTTTATTTATCTAGTCTTTTGTTGATTGGCATGTAGGTTGTTTAGACTTTTTGGCTATTGGGGATAGTGCTGCAGTGAACATTGGTGTACAGTACTCTTTTTGAGTCTGGTTTTATGTCTTTGGGACATAATTCTAGGAGTGGAATTACTGGGTCATATGGTAGTACTGGCTGTAGGATAAGCACTAGACTGCTAGTCACAAGGTCGGCTGTTCAAATCCACCAGCTGCTTCTTGGAAACCCTATACAGGGTTACTATAAATCAAAACTGACTTAACAGCATACAATAACAACATAGTAGTACTATTTTTAGTTTTTTTTTTCTTCCTGTGGACTGCCACATTGTTTTTTTCATAATCACTGTACCATTTTTGCATTCCCTCCAGCAATGGATAAGTTTATGGTTCCAGTTTCTCCACATCTTCCCATCATTTGTTATTTTCCAAAACTCAACATTTAAGAGGAACTTAATTTGAGCTTCTGAACTTAATTTGAGTCTCTGCTGTAAGGTCGGTGCTCTGGTAGCATAGTGGTTACGGATTGGGCTGCGAACCCCAAGGTCAGCAGTTTGAAACTACCACCTGTTCCGCGGGAGAAAGATGAGGCTTTCTGCTCCCATAAAGATTTACAGCCTCAGAAATGCTGCACAGGGTCGCTATGAGTTGGAACCGACTCCACAGCACTTAACAACAACAAAACTGCTAAGTTGGAGGTTTAAGCTCAACAGCCACTCCTCGGAAATCCTATACAGGGTCACTGTGAGTCGGAACTGACTCAATGGTGTTAACAACAACAGCATAGGGTTTTCAAGGAGTGATTGGTGGATGTGAACCGGTCACCTTGAGGTTAGCAATCCAGTGCTTATCCTATGGCGAAACACCAGTACTAGAAAGATGGAAACATTGCCTTAAGAAATACATAGACCTAGATGGATAATTATGGTGAATAACAGTAGCTTCACATTTTGTTATAAAGGAGTCCTGATGTGGTGGTAGTGGACTATGCATTCAACTGTCAATCTCAAGTTTAGCAGTTAGAATTGGCAGCTACTCCTTGGAAGAAAGATCAGACTTTCTGTGTCACTAAAGATCTGTAGCCTTGGAGACTATATAGGTTCGTTATGAATTGGAATTTACTCGATGGTACACAAAAGCAAAGGATTCTATGATTGTAGCAATACTTTTTGACGTACTCTCATATGTTGGGAGGAAAAGCTCAAATTTTTCTTTTGTATATTTGCTTTACTTATGGCTATTTTATTTTGTGGTGTATAGATTTGAAACAGTTTAACAAATATTGAATCTTTTGTTTTGCTTTGAATGATAATTTTTTTTAATTGTCATATTAAACATTTCATGGAAATTTAAGATATGAAATAGTCATATTAATGGGGCACATTTTAAAAAAAATCTTTCAAAACAGGCACATAAAAATGTTTATGGATTTACGTTAAAGTAGTACGCATTTGTTTTATTAATGTATTCAGAACTACTGTGCAATGGGGCAATTCAAATTATATGTTTCAAATTTGAAATGTCATCTTGTCAAGTGTGACTTGAGTTTTTTAGTGAAAAGATATTTTATAGGAAATTAATGTTGCGTGTTTTATAATGTATACATACGTATGCATGTATGTGTATATTTGAATATATATGAAGGGGCTTCAAAGAGTTTGTGAAAAAATGCCTTATCTTTTAATTCCATGTGTTCCATGAACTTTTAAAAATTCCCTCATATATTATATATTTTTTTATAGCTGTTTTAGTATAGAAAAAAAAAAATAAGTTCCAGAAATGAGGTTGTAGAGCAACTTAAATCCTATAATACATTTTTCCTATATTTTTTTTCTAAAAGCTTTGTTATTTTATTTTTCTCATTTATATCTGCAATCCACCTGGAATTGATTTTTCTGTGTAATATGAAGTAGGGAATCAAGATGAATATTTTGTATATGGACGTCCAGTAAGTCATTTAAAACGGAGACTAATAATAATGAAGATGCAGTGTTAAGAAGATGAAAGATTTAATATGGATAAATAGGGTCCTGTCCATAATATAAACACTGGACTGAAAACCACAAGGTCAGCAGTTTGAACACACCATCCACTCTGCTGGCAAAAGAGGATGAGGCTTTCAACTCCCACAAAGATTTGAAACCTTGGAAACCCTACACAGGGTCACTGTGAGTTCGGCTTGATTCCACAGCACTTAATAAGAACAACAAGTGAATCATTTATCTTAGATATATTAGAGAAGAAAAGATATGATATACAAAATGTAGACGAGTCAAAGTACCAAAACAAAACTGTGAGAAAGAAATTTTAACCTTTTATGTATTTATTTATAAGAGCTGATTTTCACTGCAAAATGGGAGGAAACCACAGTACACATTTACATACATTTAAATCTAGGATATTTAGATTAAATGTTTCCCTAACCAGTATTAATACTGAATGTTCATTGCAGCACTTTTTAGGAACACTTTTTTGTAAAATGTCATGAAAAGCAGTTGGAAGGGAGGGTACAAAGTGAGTCTGGAATTTAAATAATTGAGAAGTGTATACATTTAAAAATTATTTTTAGTTTCTTACAGTCATCTATAAACATCTTTTGGTTCAGTTGCTTTATATGTACTCTTTAGGAAATGACTGGTTTTTGTTTTCCAGAATTAGTAGAAACCCTTTTATTCCTCATTTCAACTAATCATCAGATAATTGTGATTTTATATTTCTGATGCAGCGTATTTTGACTACAAAGATGAGTCTGGGTTTCCAAAGCCCCCCTCTTACAATGTGGCTACAACACTGCCCAGTTATGATGAAGCTGAGAGAACCAAGGCTGAAGCCTCTATCCCTTTGGTTCCTGGAAGAGTAAGTACAACTTACCTTTTTACTCAATGGCTGATTTGTGAGAATACAGTTATATTCACTATCCAATTTTGATTTATTACTTACAATTGTATTGGTTAATAAGAGTCCAGCTAATCTTAAAAGCCAGTACATTTTCTTTGGGGCTAGTAGTGTTTCTTGAAAATGATGAGGTAATGATCACAAATAAAGACAGCTCATTTTCCCTGTATGTCTACTACAACTACTTCAACTCTACTGGAATGTATAAAATGGCCCTAATCAGAAGCTGGTTTAAGAAATACACTGACTTTGCCTTGATTCTACACACTTAATATTTAATGTTATATGAATGGTTGCTAGAGCGATCTAAGTGGAGAAGACTACCTAAAGGCAATTTCATAAAATTTGTAAACTCATAAAAGGAACCTTAAAAATCATCTAGATGAACCCCTTGCTAGTTGCATTCCAGGCATGGCATATGTGGAGGCAGTGACTTCAGATCCCATCTGGCTTGGTGCTGAGTCAGGGGGAAGGGAGTAGGGTAGGGTGTGATATAAGCCAGCTGGAGATTTTGGGCACTCTTAGTTATTGACTTCAGATCTCTAAGTGATGTTGGTAAGGTTTCATCAGCGTTGATCCAGGTTGGAAGTGATGCAGGCAGAGCCTTTGCCTCTGCTGGGAGAATGAGATTTAGGATCCAATCCCCAGGAACGTGGGGAAATCAGGCTTCCAGTTCCTGGTTTCTAGCAGGATATGAATGATAGAGAAGCCCAGTTAGGTTGTCTGGACAGTGCGAAGGCATAGGCCCAGAGGTTCCCCTGGCTTTAGGGTGGTGGTCTGTGTATAGTCCATACCTACTACTGATGGGTTTATGAGCCAGCCTAGGTTGGTCCTCCATCAGTATATTCAGTTGTTGTTGGTGCCAGGGAGGGACTAAGGCAGAACTTTGGAGGTGAATTCCTCCTTGATGGAGTTTACTATCTACAGTAAAACAGTCAAAACTACCATTCATGGAAAGCAGATGGCGTACTTGATACTGTGCTTGGTACTTATATATATTGTTTCCTGTCCTTACAGTAGCCTCTCAAGGAATCAATTGTCCCCATTTTATAGCTCCGTAAAAATTGAGGCTCTGAGAGATTAAATAAGTTGATCAAAGTCATGTATGTATAAATGACTGATGTTCAGCCATTTCAAGAGGTAGCATATGATCAAAGAACAAGGTACCAGGAATTAATGGAATAAAAATTGCAATCTTTCAAGAAAGTGAGGTGGCACTAGGTCATCTATGCCAAGAAATTTGGACGACAGCTATCCCCATCTGGCCAGTCAATTGGAAGAGATCAGTATTTATGACCATCCCAAAGAGGTGACTCAATGGAATGCAGAAATCATCGGGCAAATCTCTTTGATATCCATGCAAGTAAAGTTTTACTAGAGGTAATACAGAAACAGCTGCAAGCATACATTCACAGAGAACTTCTAAAGGTTCCAAGCCAGGTTCAGGAGAGCACGTGGAATGAAAGATATCATTGCTGATGTCCGATGGATCCTAGCTGAAAGCAGAGAATACCAGAAAGATGTTTACCTGTGCTTTATTGACTATGCAAAAGCTTTCAGTTGTGTGGATCATGACAAGCTATGGACAACATTCCAGAACACTTCATTGTGCTCATGAGGAATCTGTACCTGGACCAAGAGGCAGTTGTTCGAACACTGAATGGTTTAAAACGAAGAAAGGTATGTGACAGGGTTGATTTCTTTCTCCATAGTTATTCAACCTGTATGCTGAGCAAATAATCTGAGAAGCTGGTTTATCTGAAGAACATGGCATCAGGATTGGAGGAAAACTCATTAACAACTTGCTATATATATATATACATACACCCTCGGAAACCCTGTGCAGGGTCGCTATGGGTCGGAACCGACTCGACAGCACATAACAACAACAACAACAACATATGTACATATAAAATAAGTAACACTCAACTTTCATAGTCTCTGTGGTGGTAGTGGTTTTAGTGTGCTGTGGAGTCAATTCTGACTGTTAGTGACCCTGCATAGGGTTTCCAAGGCTGTAAATCTTTAATGGAGCAGAAAGCTTCATTTTAATTTTTTCCCCACAACTCCTCTCTTATAGTAAATGTCTCATGGTAATAGACCATTACGGAGATTATCTCTGACTGATTATAGGACTCCTCAGAATACTTTTATTTGACCAGCTACATATTGAGAAGTTCTTAAAGGTCTCCAACATTTGGCAAACATGTATAGGTATAGGGAATCCTGGTGTGGTGCTGTGGGTTAATGCACTGGACTACAATGTCAGTTTGAACTGCAAGGTCAGTGGTTCAAGCTCATCAGCCTCTCCTTGGAAACCCTATACAGGGTCACTGTGGGTCAGACTCAACAGCACATAACAATGACAACAAACATGTATAGAGGACCTTTTCCCCAAAAAATTTTATTTTGATATTTTTGTTGGCAATATACACAGCAAAACATACACTAATTTAACAGTTTCCACATATACCATTTAGTGACATTGATTACATTCTCGTCCTCCTTTTCTGAGTTGTTCCTCCCTCATTAACAAAAACTCTCTGTTCCACAAGTTGCTATTGTCACTTTGATTTCATACAGATAGTTCTTTAAAAAAAGCATGATGCTCAAGGCAGACTTTTTTTTTACTAGTTAAGCTAAACTTGTTTGGTTTTTAGGACAATATATTCAGGGGTTCATCAAAAAGTCTAGAGTTTATGAGAATTTAAAAATCTGTTCTTAATTTTCCCCCCTTTGATCAGGATTTCACTCTGGAATCTTTGATCAAAATGTTCAGTGATGGTAGCCAGGCACCCTCCAATTCTTTTGTTCATGGAAGCAGTTAGCCGTATATTCCATATCCTCCTATTCCTGACTCTCCTTCTTCCTCTGTTGTTCCAGGTGAATATAGACTGATTGTTATACCTTGGATGGCAAACTAGGAGGTAGCACAGAAGCATTAAACATGTTATTAGGCCAGTTAACTGGGATGTCCCATGAAACCATGACCCTAAACCTCCAGAACAAGGAACCAAATCCCATGAAGTGTTTGGTGATACATAGAGTAACCTTAGCAGCTGCTCTGTCTTTTTTGTTATTGTTATAAATACATGTATCAAACAACTTTTGCCAATTCAGTTTTTTTACAGGTGTACAACTTAACAGTAATTACAACAGTGTTATCCCTCCCACCTCCCTCTTTCTTCCTGCCCCTGATAACGACTAATAAACTTTGTTCTCTATACATTTGTCTTTTCATATAAGTGAGGTTATATACTATTTGTCCGTTTGTAATTGGTAATTTTTTATCCTTTGCTCAGTATAAAGTCTTCAAAACTCTGTTCAAACTGTAGCATGTATCAAGACAATGTCCCCTACCAGTTGAATAGTATTCCATTGTATATATGCACCACATTTGTTTATTCATTCATCTGCTGATGGACATTTGGGTTGTTTCTACGTTTTGACTATTTGACCAATGCTGCAATGTACACAGATATACTGGTATCTTTTTTAGTCTGTTTTCAAATCTTTGGGGTGTATAGCATAGAAGCAGAATGGCTGTGCCACACTGTTTTCCATAATAGCTGTACCATTTTGCATTCCCACCAGCAGTGGAATGAAATTGGAATGCAAAAATTAGAAATAACAAGGAAGGATCAGCATTCAAAAATGCAGCATTGATGATAGAAAGGATCACATGATAGAATTTTACAAGACTTATTCATTACAAATACCTTTTTTCAACAACATAAAAGGTGACTTTCATGTGGACCTCACTAGATGGAATATACTAGAATCAAATTGAATGTATCTATGGGAAGAGATGATGGAAACAGCTTGGTATCAACCACTAGAACAAAGCCAGGGACAGACTGTGGAACAGAAGAGACCATCAGTTGCTTCTTTGCAAGTTCAGGCTAACGCTAAAGAAAATTATAACAAGCCCACAAGAACCAAAACATGACTGGATCCATTAGACACTAATGACCAAAGACCAGAAGAGTTGTGGGGTGACACCAAGAATACCATACATGAAGAAAGGTCATTAAAAAGACAGGAAAGGTAGGACAAAAATGGATGTCAGAGAAGACTCTGAAACTTGCTGTTGAGCATAGAGAAGCTAAAGCAACTGGAAAAACAGAGGTAAAAGAAGCTAAGCAATTGGAAAAAAGGAAGTAAAAGAACTAAACAAATTTTCAAAGAACAGTCTGAGAAGACAAAGTAAAATATTATAACAAAATATGCAAAGATCTGGAGTTAGAAAACCAAATGGGAAGAACACACTCAGCATTTTTCAAGCTGAAAGAACTGAAGAAAAAAAATGCAAGCCTCAGTTCACAATACTAAAAGATTCTATGGGCAAAATGTTAAATAACATAAGAAATATCAAAAGATGGAAGAAATACACAGAATCACTATACCAAAAAGAATTGGTTGATATTCAACAATTTCAAGAGCTATTATATGATTCAGAACTAATGGTACTGAAGGAAGAAATCTAAGCTGCACCAAAGGCAACAGTGAAAAACAAGATTCCAGGAATTGACAGAATACAAGTTGAAATGTTTCAGCAAACTGATGCAGCACTGGAGGCACTCACTCATCTATTCCAAGAAATTTGGAAGACAGCTACCTGGCCAGTCGGTTGGAAGAGATCCATATTTGTGATGATTCCAAAAGAAGGATGACCCAATGTAACACAGGAATCATCCAACAATATTATTAGTGTTACATGCATGTAAAATTCTGCTGAAGATACTTTAAAAACTGTTGCAGCAGTATATCGACAGGGAGCTGCCAGAAATTAAGCTGAATTCAGAAGAGGATATAGAACTAGGGATATCATTGCTGACGTCAGATGGCCCTTGACTGAAAGCAGAGAATACCAGGAAGATGTTTTTGTTG
>NW_006408750.1:209110-210255 GCF_000296735.1 Chrysochloris asiatica
GACCAATAAATAACATCATATTAAATAGAGTAAAGATTGAAATTGTCAAAAACTTCATTTTGCTTGGATCCACAGTCAACACTCAAGGAAGCAGCAATGACGTATGTTGCATTAGGCAGATCTGCTGTACAAGACATCTTTAAAATGTTGAAGAGCGAAGATGTCAGTTTGAGGACTAAAGTGCACCTGACCCCCAAAGTCAGGGTATTTTCTGTAACCTCATATGCATGTGAAAGTTGGGCAGTGAATAAGGAAGACTGCAGAAGAATTGGTGCATTTGAATTATAGTGTTGGAGAAGAAAATTAAATGTACCATTGGCTGAACAAACAAATCTTTGCTGGAGGAAGTACAACCAGAATGCTCCTGAGAAATGAGGATTGCGAAACTTCTCTCATTCTTTGGACATGTTATCAGGAGGGGCTAGTCTCTGGAGAAGGATATCATGCTGGTAAAGTGGAGGATCAGCAAGAAAGAGGAAAATCTCCTACAGGTGATGCATTGACAAAGTGGCAGCAACAATGGACCCAAACATAACGACTGTGAGAAAGTGGTGCATGATTGGGCAGTGTTTTGTTCTGCTGTGCATAGGGTTGCTGTGAGTCCGAACCTACTCGACATCACCTGACCACCACCAACAATGGGTGTTGTTGTTGTTAAGTGCAGTCAAGGCAGTTCTGACCCATAGCTACTCTGTAGGGTTTCCACGGAGTGACTGGTGAGCTTGAACTGCCAACTTTGAGGTTCAAACCAAGTTTACAGTCCAACACATTAACCCACAGCACCATACCAGCAATGGGTAAGAGTTCCAGTTTCCCCACATCCTTCCCAACATTTGTTATTTTCTGTTTTTATTTCGTAATGATCCTAGTGAAATAGTGTCTCATTTTCGTTTTGATTTGCATCTTTCTGGTGGCTGATGAATGCACAGCCTTTCATGTGTTTGATGGCTATTTGAGTGTCCTCTTTGGTGAAATGTCTATTTAAGCCCTTTGCCCATTTTGTGATTGGGTTATTTTGTGTTTTGTTATTAAATTGCCAAAGTTTTATTTATATTTTGACTTTTAGATTCTTTTTAGATAAATGGTTTTTGTAGATAGTTTGCCCTTCAGTAGCTTGTCTTTTCATTTTTTTGGCAGTCTTTTTT
>NW_006408750.1:211815-242660 GCF_000296735.1 Chrysochloris asiatica
GCCAGCACCCAGTCCCTCTCTTTCCATGAGTCCAGAGTCCTTAGCAGCTCCCTCTCTCCATGTCCTCATCTCTGTCTCTATCTCTAGTGTCACTGCTTCTGTGGATATGGTCCCGCACTCTGCTTGTGCACTTTCTTGATAGTCCTAAGGTCCTCTGTTTCTGATAACTACTCCCTATTTTTGTTACAAAACTTCTACCTTTACAGTTGTGACAGTCACAATTAGTCATGATAACAATTACTCACTATTGAATCAAAGAATCTTATCCCCATCTCTTTTCACTAGACCCATCTAGACAAGATGAAAACTTTTCAGTTGGGACTCTACCCTCCCCTGTACACTCTTAAACTCCCTCCTGATAACTTGTAAGCTAGTCACTTCGTGCCTTTATCGCCCCCTCATTTTGTAGCCGATACCTAAGTTGCCCGTCCCTATCTATCCTGTATACAGAGGGGATAGCATTGATACTTGATGTGGAGACTCCTTCCCTCTCAGTTGATATTTTAAGTTACTACATCCATAAGTATAGGTCAAGTTCATCAAATGATGGCAATTTACGCTTGTGTCCTTTGTCAAAAATTTGTTTTATCTTCCTCTAGTTGAGTTCTAATTATCAAGCCATCGAAACTCCGTCAAATGGGTACCATCTGCAAGTTAGGGTATTCTTGTGCATCTCCCCCTCACTTTATTATCAGCTGGATGCTTCACTCTCAGCTCTAGCCCTCCGTGGTTATGTCCTTGTCCATGGGCTCAGGAATCCCCAGGTCTCACCACACTTCAGACCAACCGACCCATCCTGTTTTTCTCATCTTCAGGTCAACGGGAATCTATGGAGCGTGGTTGAACTCAGCCCACTTCTTCATTGCTGCCTTTCCCTCTCTTCCACTCACCAATAGACCAACATGGTTGCCAGCAAGCTTACATGCCTGCTTTTTGTTCCATTTGAGTTTCAATCTTGGGGGCGGGTTTTGAGTTTTGTCTTGAAGGGACTTGATTGCTTGCCTTGATGGCTCCCTGGTGAACAACTTGCTTGTTCTTGTAGTAGCCAGTCATACTACCATTTTTATTTTGGATTTTTCCTGTTGATCGTTCTTTGAAGATGTATTTTATTATTGCTCTAGCTGTTTCAGGCTGGTTTGCTTGTCCTTTCTAGTGAGAATGTCCCCCCTCAGAAAGTTCTGAGTGGGGCTCAGAATTCCACTGAAGGTCCTATAAACTGCAAAGGCTCTGCAAGAAGCCGATTTCACTGGGCAAGTTCTAGAACCCCTTTTAGGTATCCCAATCAGTTATAAGCTGAAGACGGGCAGACAAGCTCTCTGTAAGCATGTTTTCCGACATTCCTTTCTATCCTATTCAAGTGTCTGTTTTACAGTAGTAGGCAAGGGAAACCAATATTCATAAGTCAGTCAAGCATCATAAAATTATTTCCCTTCTTCTTGATCCCTGTATCACAGAGCCATATTGTCCCATAGTTGAGCATACATCACTATTTACCTTTGTCCCATTTAATCCATGCAAGCTGCCTCAGGGTTTTCCTATCTTCCTTGTTCTTCCACCCCCCTTTGCCTGTTGTTTGTACTTTTGTTACTATATTCGATAATCTATTGTTAAATCTAGGCCTGCTTTTTCTTCTAAGAATTTTATGGTTTTAGTTTGCACATTTTGGACTCCTGGTGTGGCGCTATAGGATCGGCACTGGACTGTGAATCATAAAGTTGACAGTTCAGATAAACCAGCTGCTCCTCAGAAACCCTATGCAGGGTCACTATGAGTTGGGACTGACTCAGCGGCACTTAGCAACAACAGCTTGCACATTTAGGTCCTGAATTTGTTTTGTGTATACTCTGAAGCATGGATATGGTTTCATTTTTCTGCCTGTGGAAATTACATTTTCCCTGCACCAGAGAGGCTCTTCTTTCTCCATTGAGTGTACTTAGGTTCCTTGTGAAAAATCAGTTGACCCTTAGATAACTTCGTTTATTTCTGTACTCTAAATTCTCATTGGTTTTTGTTATACCAGTACCAGACTGAATAGCATGTTTTAAAATCAGAAATTGTGTTCCCACTTTGTTTTTGTCTTTCAACACTGCTTTAGCTATTTGTGGCTGTTGTTGTTGTTGTTGTTATGTGCCGTGGAGTCGGTTCCGACTCATAGCTACCCTGTACAGGGTTTCCGAGGCTATAAATCTTTATGGGAGTAGAAAGCCTCATCTTTCTCCTGCGGAGCAGCTGGTAGTTTCAAACAGCTAACCTTGCGGTTTGCAGCCCAATTAGAACCTTTTTATACAAGGTGCTCTGTATTTTCAATGGGTAGGTAAAAAAAAAAAAAACTTTATAAAGCAGTGTTGCTACTATACAACTATTGGTTTTCAACTCAATCTGGAAGAAAAGAGAAAGAAGGAAACCAGAGACTGTTAAGAAGAATCTATTCTGTAGGATTAATAGTATACACAAAACACAGCCTCATCTACCATGAAACCAAGAGACCTAGATGGTGCCTATGACCACCACTGACCATTCTGATCAGGGCCACAATAGATGAATTCTGATAGAATGGGAGAAAAGTGTGGAGCCGAACCTCAAATTCTGTAAAACAAACAAACAAAAAACCCAGAATTACTGGACCAGTTGAGACTGACACACTCATGGAGACTGTTATGCTGAGAAAATACTCATTAAATATTGAACCAAAATCATCCCTTGAGATCTCTTCTTAGCTAAATGACATATTGACTTACAAATTAAAAGAATATCACCCAGGAGTACTGCACTTCTTTTTTTAAAAAAAAAAAGTGAACCTCAAGAACTGTGACTTTGTTACTTTGTTAGTAGGTGATTGGGGGCAGATGTAGTTTTAATGGATAAAGGTATTATGGAAAAGGAAAGTTTTCATGGAAAAACCCAGAAAAGGGAAGTGAATTCAGTCAGCTGCAGAGCAAGTTCTGTGAATGTGGTCATTGGTTTGGCTTCAGCAAAGGATGTGTGAAGAGAAACAGAGGAAGATGTGACCAAAACGTTAGGTTGTAGAAGCTTTAGAATGCTAGGCTGAGGTATTTGAACTTAGAACGTAAATGAGAACAGTTCTTCAAAATTTTTATGAGTTTTGTTAAGAGTAGGTGGTATTTGAGAAACATTAACCTGATAGCATGTTTCAGGAGAAATTAATATGGTAGAGATCCTGAGGGCAAGGAGAACAGAAGACACTTGCAGTATTATTAAGAAGTTACTTCAGTGTCTTGGGAGCAAATCTCTGAGTAATTATGCAAGAAACAGAATTTGGTTTTGGTTTGACAAAGTTTCATTTATTCTGCTTATATGAGGTTAGAGTATTAGGTATTTAATTTGTTTAATTAACTACAAAAAAAATCCTTATAAACATTTCAAACAATGTAGGGAAGTGTGTTATGTTAAAGATTGAAAGCTGCAACTGGCACTTCCCGTTTTCCTACTTCCGTCTCCCCGGGGAACCACTGTTAACAGTTTGGTATGGCTTTTCCCAGTCTTTATTTCTGTGTAGGGCAAGTTTTGATTGTCCCTTAAAAAAGGTACTTAAATATATAAAATGTATTTGAGGAACACTTATTGGGCTCTGTGCCAGTCTCATGTGTATTTCTAAGTGTTGTCAGTGTCTTAGTACATATTCAGTATATTTTGTTAATGCCTCAGTACATATCTACAACAGTTTAAAAAGGTAGACTATACATATGTCAAGTGTTAGTCAGGATTGTATTCTTCCTAGACTTGGAATTTATGTTATCAGCGTAGGATGGGAGAATGGAAAAGATCCTACCTGCCAGTAAGCTTGGAGGCCCATCTGCCAATAGGACGCTTCTGGAGTTGTGCCATGGGCAGCCCTCTAGACTCTGCATGTATGCTCATGCTGTCCTTTCCCCAGGTCAGTCTCATAATGCACTTGAGCTAGTTAATTTTATCTTCTTAATATAGGCCTTGGATTACTAGTATTCTAGAATTTAAGTCAAATGTGTAAGTGAGTTTTCTCTTTTTTCTTGTCTTTTGATCCATGTGTGTATAGGTATATATAAAAAGGAAAAAAAAATGAATAGTTCTTTTGTGAATTCTTTCATTTTTAAAGTCTTTTGTAAAGAATTTGGGGTTTTAAGAGGAAATATCCCTTTCATCTAGAAAACTATGGGGATAGAAGAAAGATATATCTGTCATTGTATCTTCTACTTATGAGGTAAAAGGAAATGTTGAGCGCACACTGAGCCATAAATGCTCATAGTTTTGAATTTAGCCAAGGCAATAAATTTCCTCACTGGGACTCCATCCCTCCTTCCCATTTCTTTGTTTTTCTTAATGTCTTTACTTTGCTTAGAAATAATGAGTTATGAATTTTCCTTATTCTTTTTACTTTTTGTTTAGGATGAGGATTTTGTGGGCCGGGATGATTTTGATGATGCTGACCAGCTGAGGATAGGCAATGATGGGATTTTCATGCTAACGTTTTTCAGTAAGTACATACACATAGTAGAACCATCTACCATAGACTAGAGTGCTTTCAATTTTGGATGAATCTGACAAAATTAAAATAACTAGTTGCGCTAGTATGTAGTTGTTGTTAAGTGCGGGTGAGTCAGTTCCAACTCATAGCGAACCTGTATATGGTTTCTGAGTAATGGCCCGTGGCTTTGAACTACTAACCTTGTGGTTAGCAGTGCAGTGCTTATCCTACACCATCATACCAGAACTAATAAGTTAATACATTATTTTCATTTGGTGTCTTTTTCTGGGATGTTTAGAACTGACTACATTTTTTTATCTTACTTATCTACCTTCTCTCTTCATCTTCTACAAAGAAACTTCAAAAAGTTTATAGAAAAATTCCATTCTTCCACAAACTTTTTGAAGCTCCGTTATATTTCTGGGAATATCTATGGTAGGTATAATGAAAGCAATTATAAGGAAAGTTAAGCCTTTTCTTGCAGATCTGTATTGCTCCTACTCATACCTGACCCATGGAAGCAGAATTATATGCTTTTGGTTAGTTTTATTTTGCAAATATCTATTTTCTAACATAACCAAAGTTGGTCTAGTTTTCTCCTTGACATTATTTTGTATTTATCTTTCCATGTGACTAACTCAGAAATGAGCAACCATTTCTTTTATTTACTGTGTTAAAACAATAAAATGGTTTCTTCCAAGAACATGCATTGCTTTTAGGGGTGTAGTTTTGAAGCTGTCAAAATTCATAGAAGCAGAAGGGTGAATGACCTGAATCAGCAGATTACTTGTGGCACTGACTTAATGCTCAAGGCATCTATTTATTGGAGTGTAAACACAGTAAAGGTGAATGAGTATACAGTTTGTGAATGTTAAGGGATATTTGAAGGAATCCCTAGAAGTAGACTTAATAGTGTAAAACCTGCTACTCAGAGAGGATGTTTCTTGTTTGCTTTGGAGGAAGACGGAGTCTTTTATCATAGGAAAACCATTTCAACAAAAGCAGTAGAAGGGGCTTTTTTACTCCTTTGGTACAGGGCATGTCTGATATCCTTTTCCTCTATGTTTTGACAGTGGCATTCCTCTTTAACTGGATTGGGTTTTTCCTGTCTTTTTGCCTGACCACTTCAGCTGCAGGAAGGTATGGGGCCATCTCAGGATTTGGTCTCTCTCTAATTAAGTGGATCCTGATTGTCAGGGTAAGTTGTACAACTGAATAGATGGAGTCTGCAGAAGGATGATACTTAGATTGATTTTGAATATGTGGGTTTTCATTTGTGTGGGGAGTTTTTGTTGTTGTTATCTCAACATTTAAAATATGATTATTAGTTTGTTTCTGCTGGTTTCATGATGAACTTAAACTGAAATCAGTTGCAATTGGATTGTTTGATTTATGCACACAAATCTGGTGAATATTGATTGTCCTTGAGTATGTATCCTACAGGTTGTTTGCCAGCACACTGTATTTTAATTATCAAATTGTGAAACTGTTAGATACCAAAGCATCTAATGGAAAGCAGAGATAAAATTAGTTACTAGCCTTTGTGTGTGTGTTTTTTAAACAGAAGTTTTAACTACATTTACTAATTTTTTTCTTCCAAAAGAAAGATTCTTTTGTTGAAATAGTTTTTTTTTGTTTTTTTTTTAAACTGAAATTAACTTGTATGAACTGAAATTAGCTTGTATCTATCAGGATACTTTTGGTTGTAAGTAAACAGAAAACCAATCTCAGAAAGACTTAGGAAACAATGAGGAGAATTGGTTATTTCCCATAACAAATTTTAAGGTGAGCCTGCTAAGTCAGTGATTTGGTAATGCCATCAGTAGCACCTAACATTTCTATTTTTCCTGCGCTGAACATGTTGGTATCCTTCATGGTCAAAAGCTATCTCAAGTGTCAGTCACATCGAGACACAACAGTGCTTAACAAAAAAAGGGAGTCGTTTATTCTCTTCCTTTTCTGTTGAGGAGCCAGGAACCACCTCAGAAGCCCTCATCAATTCCTGTTGGCAAGAATAGCATCATGTGCCATATAATGAACTCAAATCAATTCATGTAATATATGCAGTACTTCTTTCTGTTATTGTTACATTGGCTTGTACTTTGCAGGCTCTTCAGTTAAAATGTGTTTCTTAAGATACTGTAAAATGTTTTACTTTATTTTTCAGTTTTCCACCTATTTCCCTGGATATTTTGATGGTCAGTACTGGCTCTGGTGGGTGTTTTTGGTGCTAGGTAAGTAAGTGTTTTTAATTTAGAAAACATTACATTAAATTTTAGAAGTGAAACTACTTTTAGTAATCTCTCATCTTGTTTGTTATACGTTAATAAATTAATGTAGCAATAATACAGTTTTTAAAATCTTTCTCTCTTTGAATACTTTAACAAGATCTTAAAAATGAGGTTGTTGTACATTACTCACCAGAGTAACGTATACATTAATTGGGACATATATTCCTTAACCCATTCATATGTACACGTCAGGTCGCTGCGCCCCCATGTAACCAGTGGGGCATGGTGATAAAATGACTATAGTCCATTACTGTGAGTTACTGCATTGAAGTATGCTCAGACTTAACCCTAAGTTAATTATTTTCAACACTTTTCTTCTGAGACATTAAGGCAAAGTAATGAACTCTATAAGTGAGTTCTTTTAATGTTGGCTTCTTTATTCTTTTAGAAGATGTATAAAATAGAATAGTAGAGACCGCCATTGCTGTCCTTTCTACAAAACAATACTAGGGCCATCTTGTAGTATTTGAGATACCGTGATTGCCTTGCTCTGTCTTTGTGAAATTACTTTCTTCTATCTCCTGTGCGCTGTAGGATAAGCACTGAACAGCGACCCACAAGGTTGGTAATTCAGACTCACCAGCTGCTCCTTGGAAACACTATACATGGTCGCTATAAGTCAGAACCAACTTGAGGCACTTAACAACAACAATGATTCTTGATGGCAAGGCTACTAATGAGTCTGGCTGGCACAGTCCAGCACCCATGCCTAATTATTTAATAGGTTAGGGCCTTGTTTACCTAGGCTGACCAAACCATGTAATACTGACTTCAAATTTTACTTAGAAAAAAGTATTTGTTCTGCTTCTGCCCATCCTACTCTACTATACTATTGGCATTTCAAGTGATGAGAAATAATGATTTTCCTCCACTCTTTTGATAACTGAGAAGCTTAATAATGAAATGACCAAACATTCTCCTCACTAAAAAAACACAAAATGAAACGTGTTATCATTATTAGTTTTGACTCATAATGACCCTATGTTGTTGTAAGTACCATTTAGTTGGTTTCGACCCATAGCGGCCATGTATAGGGTTTCCAAGGAGTGGCTGGTGAGCTTGAACTGCCTACCTTTTGACCCTATGTTGTTGTAAGTACCATTTAGTTGGTTTCGACCCATAGCGGCCATGTATAGGGTTTCCAAGGAGCGGCTGGTGAGCTTGAACTGCCTACCTTTAAGTTCAAACTGACCTTGCAGTCCAGTGCATTAACGCACAGCACACCAGGACTCCAATGACCCTATAGCAACTCTGTAAAGAGCTCTGGTAGCATGGTTACGAGTCAGGCTGCTAACCTCAAGGTCAGCACTTCAAAACTACCAGCTGTTCCATGGGAAAACGATGAGGCTTTCTGTACCGATAAAGACTTACAGCCTCGGGAAACCTATATAGGGTTGCTATGAGTTGGAACCGACTCCACAGCACACCATCAGCAGCAGCAGCAACCCCATAGACATAGTAGAACTGTCTCATAGGCGTCCGAAGATTAGAATCTTTACAAAAGCAAACTGTGGAGTGGGTTTGAACCACTGACTTTTTAGCAGCCAAGCACTTAACCCCTGTGCCACCAGTGTGTCTAAAATAATCTATAGGATTATTTAGGAAAAGTTCCTTTGCTTGTTTTTTCTCTCAACTGTGCCTTTAAGAGAAATGCTGGTCACTACCCTTCCTGCAAACCTAAAGTCAAAGTCCTATCCTGAAATGAACCAAAGAAGGAGCTTTCAAGCATATTTTTAGGTTGATTGTTGACATCTTTATTGTTGTTAAGTGCCATCAAGTCAATTCTGACCCACAGCAACCCTGTACAGAGTTTCCAAGGAGCAGCTGGTGAGTTTGCAGTTCAAATGACTTTGCAGTCTGACTCATTAACCCACAGTGTCACACCAGGCCTCTGTTGACATCTTAGGGAAGTTTTAAAAAAAAAAGAATGGATTTCCTTTTTATGTTTCCATCACTATGGGAAACAATATAGCATTTCTTCAAAAGGGTAGAAATAGAAATACCATATGATCAGCCAGCAATCCCACTGGGAGATAATCATTCTGTATGTTGAGCATATAATCTGAGAAGCTGGATTATATGAGGAAGAACATGGCATCAGAATTGGAGGAAGACTTATTAATAGTTTCTACCTGGCCCAAACCATGATATTTTCAGTTGAAAGCTGGGCAATGAAAAAGGAAGACCAAAGAAGAATTAATGCCTTTGGTGTTGGTGAAGAATATACCATGGACTGCCAAAACAACAAATCTGTCTTGGAAGTAGTACAATCTAAATGTTACAAAGAAGTGAGGATGGCAAGGCTTCATCTCACATACTTGCCATGTTATCAGGAGGGATCAGTCGCTGGAGGAGTTCATTGTGCTTAGTAAAGTAGAGGGTTAACAAAAATGAGGAAGACCCTCACAAGATGGCTTCTATAATGGGATCAAATATAGGAACGATTTGAGGAGGACACGGGTTTGGGCATTGTTTGACTGTGTTGTATATAGGGTTGCTATTGTCAGAACCAACTTGATGGCACCTAAAAGCAACAGGTATATATCCTAGAGAAATAAGAGCCATGACAGGAATAGACATATGCACAACCATTCATTGCAGCATTATTTAAAACAGTAAAAAGGTAGAAACAACTTAAATGCTCATCAGTGGACGAGTAGATAAACAAACATACACACAATGAAATACTGCCCACCATTAAAAAATTACAGTAAATCTGTGAAGCATCTCACAACATGGATGAACTTGTAAGACACTGTCCTGAGTACATAAGTCAGTCACAAAAGACAAATATTGTATGAGACCACTATTGTAAAAGTCAAGAAAGGTTTACACACAGAAAGAAACATTCTTGGATGGTTACCAGGGAGGGAAAGTCACTAACTAGATAGTAGACATGTGCTAACTTTGGTTAAGGGAAAGACAGTATACAATATGGGGTTGGTCAGCACAACATAACCAAGGCAAAGGGTAGTGGATATTCCAGTACATAAATTTGTACATTTTGAAAATACACCAGTGTATGTATATGAGTTGGTTCTGACACATAGCGACCCTATGACAGCGTAGAACTGCTCCATAATATTTTTCTAAGCTGAAATTTTTACAGGGGAGTCCTGGTATGACCCTGCAGGTTAATGCACTGCACTGCAAGGTCGGTAATTCAACCTCACCAGCCACTCTTCAGAAACCACCCTATACAGGGTCGCCGTAACTCAGAACCAACTCCACTGCTAACAATAATCTTTACAGGAGTTAACAACCAGGTTTTTTTTTTTTTCTGGGACTGCTAGGTGAATTTGAACCTCCAACTTTCTGTTAGCAGCCGAGTGCTTAACCATTTTGCCATCAGAGCTCTTTGATTCTGGTATAGTCATTCTTATTACTTCACTATCAGGTAATTAAGAAATAAATGACAAAGTAACATAAAGAAAGCCAATTCGTGAATGAAAATTACTACAATAGTTAAAGGAATCCTGACATCTAGTGGACCATATTCTGAACTGCAGGCATTTAGCAATAATAATAATAAAGGAAGGTGTAAGGAAGAATCCTCTAAGAAAGGGTAAACAAAATTTCCACTTGAGAAAAAGAGCTATCACTCTCTGCTTTATCAGTTAATTTTCTTGGTATACTGTTTGCTAGAAGTCACATGGTAAATTTTGATAGGTTTCTTAATGTGCTGTCCAAATGTGAATGTTTGTCCCTCATGTTGCTTTTTATTTCCATTTACACCCATTAGATTCTGAATGTGCAAAAGAGACTCTTACTTGACTTTTATGAGTATGTTTTCTCATTGAGGAAAGGGGAAATTTTTAATGGACAATCCTTTGACAATTGGAACAATTGTTTATATTTTGATAGCTTTTAACAGAATTGATAGCTTTTAAGTATTGCGATCCAGAGGGATATTTCTTGGGAGAGGACTTTAGATGGAAATTCTAAATTTATTCTTGACTTTTCTATTTATTTCTTCAAATTAGGCTTTCTCCTGTTTCTCAGAGGATTCATCAATTATGCAAAAGTTCGGAAGATGCCAGAAACGTTTTCAAATCTCCCCAGGACCAGAGTTCTCTTTATTTATTAAAGGTATTAAAGAAAAAGAAAAACAAAACAAAAAACCTTATTCTAATTCTAGTATGTTTCATGTTTCCATTCACTTAGAACAAAATCTAGAACAACTTTTAGTGTTTTAATGTAGACAGATTGCTTACAATGATTTAGCTTCTTAGGTCTCAAGTATGTTTTAAGACCTTGCAGGGACAGCATGCAGCTTGATGAAGCTCTTTTTTACCCCCCATCAAACTTTGAGGCACATGCTTTGTTCCTTGGTTCTTGAACAAATATTCAGACTGAGCCTTCCATTGCTACTCTTTTTTCAAGCTAGCTTTTAATTCTACTCAAAGCATTATTGGGCACCTTTTAAGAATAATGGAGCACAGTGAGCTGTGGATCATAGGCACTGGACTAGAAGCACAAGGTCAGTGGTTTGAGCCCACCAGCCACTCTGTGAATGCAAGGTGAGACTTTCTGCAACTGCAGGCAAAGATGGACAGCCTTGGAAACCCTATTTAGGGTTGCTATGAGTTAGAACCAACTTGATGGCACTAAACAACAACATTAAGAGTAAGGATTTGTGGTAAAGGGATATAAAAGGTAAGGAAGGTATTGCTCCTGCCTCTCAGCAATTTCAGGTTTAGTAAGGGATGTTTCTCTCTACAAAAAAAGTGTTGATAAAGCTAAGTTAGAAAAACTATCTTAGGAGAAAACTTTAGGTCAATTTTCTGCCTGTTCTGACAGTACAGAAGAAGCAGGGATCTTAGTATCATCAGAGAGTCAAGATACTCAGCTGGGACTTGGGGGTCCTAAATTTTGAATCCCATATCTTGAAACTGCTTCTCGCTGTTTACGTCAGTTCCAGAAGATAGTATTCAGAAGGAATCCTTCAGGCCAAATCACTCTTGCTGTATATAATGCTGTTGTTATATACTATCAAGTCATTTGAACCACTAACCTCATGGTTAACCGTCCAGTGCTGATCCTACAGTGCTATGCCAGGACTCCATATAGTTTTGTAGGGGACTCCTGGTATGGCGCTGTAAGATCGGCACTGGACTGTGAGCCACAAGGTGCTTCTTGGAAACACTATATAGGGTTGCTGTGAGTCAAAATCAGCTCAATGGCACAAGAGGCTAGCCCCAGAGCAATTCCTTTTGCCTAGGTTATTTACAAGTTATTTACAATTATTTACAAATGTTAAGAGGCTCCCATCCCATCTCTTAACATTTGCCAGAGCGACTTCCCTTGTTGCCTTTTTGATGCTACTGCTTTGCTGGGGAGGAAGAAGAGAACAGGCCTTTCCTCTGCCTAGAACAAGAAGACTAAACTCTGCCAAGGCTTTTTTGTTTCACACACGGTTTTTACTTGAGGCTGATTCCATCCACATAAAGGCAGCGATAGGAAAACTGAGAAAAAGTACTCTAGAGGGAAAAAATAAAAATGAAAAAAAGAGTACATCAGAGAGACCTCTCTGATACTGAGATCTAATAGGTCTTAGACTGTACTCCTTGCCCCTTGGAAGTTGGTCGGGGTGGGTGGATTGTGGCACTCCAGCACCACCTAGAGGCCAGTCCCATTGAAGGCCTCAGGCGAGGCTTTGTAAAGAGTGTAGTAGATGACACAGACCTTTAACAATAGGTAGAATTTCAACTAGTGGAAATCAGATGAGGTGGGGAAGATGGAAAAAAAAAAAAATTTTTTTCCCAAGTACAGTATAATAATAGTAGCAGTCACTAGTTTTTTTTATGTACCAGATACTATTAAGCAGTATACTTAATAGCATTAAGCAGTAACAAAGGTGGTTATGTTGTTGTGTGCTATGGAGTCGGTTCCGACCCATAGCGACCCTGTACAGGGTTTCCGAGGCTGTAAATCTTTACGGAAGCAGAAAGCCTCATCTTTCTCCCACAGAACAGCTAGTAGTTTCGAACTGCTGACCTTGCGGTTCGCAGCCCGATTCGTAACCACTACGCTACCAGAGCTCCTTGAGGTGGTTATAGTGATAGGAAAACTGAGAACATGCATGATAAGAGTTTGTGGGGGGTTCAGAAAGTTCATGGAAAAATGGAATTTTCCACAAACTTTTTGAAGCCCCTTGTTTATTCACTAGCATTTCTTTAAAAAATTAAAGCATACAAAGAACACAGGCTTATGTTGGTTGAAGTTCATTTCTTTGAGCAAGTATTTATTTGAAAGAACATTTTGATCACTGTGACTTTAATTATTTTGTTGTTGAGCATATAGAAAGCATAACATATGAGGATAAGTCAAAAAGTGTTGCTACGAGGATTCCGGTTCATATATACATGGGTTTGTTCTAAACAAAACACGTTTAACATGTCTCTGTGATCAGTGTGTGGTTGCAGACAAGTTCTCTCAGTAATACATTTGTCTTAGTCTTGTTAGGTTACTTAAGGAAAGAAAAAGGTGCAATCAAACAGTGGCTTCCTAGAGGGTCTGATGGGCTGGTTAAGTGCAAAACAGTGAGGTCAACTCAGAAGATTACAATGACTGTTGTGGGGGATCTCAAAGGGGTCATCTTGATAGACTTTCTCAAAGGACACAAGACACAGTCACTATGAAGACATTGTAAACTGTTTTACAATGTTTTGCTAGAAGAGTTGTACCAAGGAATTCTCTTCCATCATAATAGTGTACATGCTCATTCTTCGAGTGTAGCAAAGGCTGTCCTATGAGAATTTCATTGAGAGACCTTACCTCATCTCGCCTACAGCCCTCACTTCTTTTTGTTCCCCAAAGTCAACATTCAAAGGGAACACAATTTGAGTCCCCTGAAGCTGCCCAAACTGCCATTTTGACATTATATAAATTGAAGAGTGTAGAATTCTTTGAAGTGTTGTTATGTGTTCTATCGTCTTGGTTCTGACTCATAGTAACTTCTAGGGTGTCTGAGGCTGCAAAAGGCCACCTCTTTCTTCCTTGGAGCTGCTGGGGAAGGAAACTCTGCCTTCAGAAGTGTATTGACTTAGATGGAGGATATGTTAAGAAACAATAGCTCCACATTTTGCTATTTGTTTGGTAAAGAATTCTATGGTTTTGTAGGAGTCTTAGTGTGACAGGCTGTAGAATAAGCACTGGATTGTTTAACCACAATGTCGGCAGTTCAAACCCAGTAGTCTCTCCTTAGAAACCTTATACAGGATCCCTATGGCTCAGAACTGACTCAACAGCATATAACAACATGATTTTGCAGCTTGCTTTTTTACTTACCTGAATTGTAAAACAATTCAGCTGTTTCTACAGTGACTTTGATTGCACTCTTTTCATTCTCACCCTCCTGAGTTGTTCTTCTCCCATTGGTTAACTCCTGGTCTCACCACACTTTGGACCAACCAGCCCTTCCTCTTCTCTCTCTCATCTCCAGGTCATCGGGAGGCTATGGAACATGGTTGAAGGCTTATTTATTTTTGTTCCTTTAAACTTTTTAGTGTGAATTCAGCAAAGGTCTACAGAGCAAATCATCAGCTCTACAGCCAAGGAATCACGTATTTTGCTTCATTATAATGTTTACAATCCCCTCCATCTACCAACAGTTAACAGTATTTACTTCTATTCACTTTAATTATTGCCTTCCTCCCTGTGTCTCCCAGTACCTTCATTTTTCCTCTGCTAACCTCCTTTGTGTTCTATATTGCCTACCCTGTCACCCATGTTAACATGTGTTAATGACTCACTAGCCTGTGAAAAATTTTCCCTTCCCTTTCGACTGCCACATTACCCCCGTAACCATCATAGATTGTTTCTTTTATTAAGAAAACCTTTTTGCAACTTTGGTCTCATAGAATATTTGTCCTTTTGTGATTGACTAATTTCACTTAACATATTGAAGGATCCTATTTTCTTATCCATTCTGCTCTTTATGTCTCTTGGCTGGTACATTTAATCCAGGTACATATCAGTATAATTATAAATTGTTGTTGTTATTATGTGCCGTGGAGTCGGTTCCAACTCATAGCGACCCTGTACAGGGTTTCTGAGGCTGTAAATCTTTATGGGAGCAGAACGGCTTATCTTTCTCCCACAGAACAGCTGGTTGTTTCGAACCTCTGACTGTGAGATTAGCAGCCCAATTCGTAACCAGTACGCTACCAGAATTAACCATAGGTGTGAATTAATTGTCATTTTTCTGTGTGTTTTCTTGCGGTGCTACTGGATTCTTTGTTCCCCCAAATTTTTTGTGCTGAGTTCATTTTGTTTATGGGTTTTCTTTTTTTTCTGTTGTGTTAATGTTTAGGTATTTCTGATTTTTCTTATTTTGATATGCAGTTGCATTATGTTTCTTTGAGATTACCCTGTAATTTATTAATTTTTGCCCTGCTTAAAACAGTCTGTTTTATCTTGAAATCTACTTGACTTCCGTACCATTTGGAAGTTCTACATCTACACTATTCCCTCTTTTTGCTTTGTAATTGACTTCATTATACATGGATATCTCTGGTTCCCTATTTTCATTCTTGTAGGTTTGTTTTATTTTAAATACCTGATTGAGTTCTGGGTTGTGTTATCATGAATGGTAATCTCAGGTGGTTGTCTGCTGCTGTTGGTTCTCAGTGCAAAGATCACCCTTTAGTATTTTTTGAAAAGTTAAGTCTGGCCATTACAAATTCCTTTAATTTCCGTTTATCAGGAAATGCCCTCATTTTGCTGTTGTATTTGAGGGACAGATTTGCTGGATATATGATTCTTGCTTGGCAGTCTTTCCACCACCCCCACCACCCCCACCCCCCACCGAGTTTTGTATATGTCACCTGACTGCCTTCTAGCCTGCATGGTTTCTCCTTTGTATGTAACTTTTTGTTTTGCCCGAACTGCTCTTAGTATTCTTTCCTTGATTTTGGAAAGTTTGAATATGCTATGTCTTGGTGATCTTCTTTGGGGATCTGTTTAGGTTCCTTCTGCTGCTTGTATGCTTATCTTCTCATCTTTCATGATGTTAGGCAAGTTTTCTTTCAACAATGCTCTGACAATTTTCTCTGTGCTTGCATCATCCTGTTCTAGAATTCTGGTCACCTGTAAGTTGTTTCTCTTCATGGTGTCGCATGTAACTCTTTAGCTTTCTTCAGATTTTTTCATTCTCTTTTCTGATTGCTCTTGTAGCATACTAGTATTGAGAGATTTATCCTCAAGCTCACTAATTCCAGCTTGATTGCTTCACATATACTCTTGCTCTTTCAATATATTGTCCATTTCTGAGATCTTAGTTATTAATCTTTTGGATTTCTAATTGCAGGTTTTGTATTGTTTCATAATTTGCACTTATTGGGCCTGTTTGGTCTTATAGTGTTTTTCTGAATTCTTATAAAGGGTTTTATTGTATTGTCCTTCCTTCTAATAATTCTTTGAAGGAACTAAATGGCTTAGGCCAGATTTTCTAGATAAGCAAAGCCAGTGGAACATATATATGTATATACTTGGCGAAAGAAGTTTATTGTCAAGGAAAGAGCTCACAATTACAGAGTCCCAGGTACCCAGCAGAAGAGAGAGAGTCCTTTCTGCATGTCCATTGTATTGGGAGCAGGCCACACTACCCTTTAATTGATTGACTGCTCATAGCCAATCATCACAGAGTTAACTGTGCCTTCATTAGGTTTCATCACCATGGGAATAAGCACATCCTAACTGCCAAACTTCTGGAAATCCTGACCTAGTCAAGTTGACACACAACCCTAACCATTACACCTAATTATTACTATTTTTAATTCTTTTTCAGTTAGATCCATTACCTTTTCTTTCTCCAAAATGGTTTCTGTCTTTGCATCTTGGTCATTTGTTTGATCCATTCTCTCTTGTTTCTTCATGTGAGCTAAAATTGTCTGTTGGCTCTGGGACTTGTGGGTTTGTCGTATTTGTGAAAGCAGTGCAATTGTTGGACCCAGAGAGGAGAACTCTCTGGGGGTACTTCTGTAATTCAAGGAGCTCAAGAGGTGTGGCATGAGGGATGTGACCGCAGAGTTCCTGGCCCTAGATGGAGTTCCTATTGGCCTCTGTATTATCTATGTTCAAAGTACTTAATCAGGAAGTAGTTTGTGGGGGCCATTAATGGAGCTGGTTTCAGTGTCTTTTAGGTCCACAGGAAGCTGGGAGCAGCATGGCTGGTCAAATGCTGGTGTGGTGGCTTGCAGAAATTGTAGGTCTGGAGCTGAGCCTATCTGAATTTAGACACCAAAGCGGTTCAGCTAGCCCCCACCGCACACTGGCATGGCTCCCAACCACGTGGCTCTGAACTATCGGAGAGCAGGTTCTCTGCTGGGGGTGATGAGGTTGGGGTCTGGCCACACTTCTGGTCACCAGGGGAATGTGAGGAGAATCTGGTCTACCAGGCCTTCTTCCACTGCCAAAGCTGCTCACAAGATGGTAGAGCTGTACCTGGCCAGCCATTCACTTGGCAGTCTCCCTCTCTCGTTGTCCCTGCTCAGCTTCACTAACCTTCCTTCTGAAGATCAGAGTGCCAGAATTTTCATCTGTGTCTGTTTTATTTTGTTTCTCATATCTTTGTTGTAAAGGGTCCATATAGTATGTCTGCCTAGTCCACCATCTTGCTGGAAGTCCTTTTTAAATTAATTTAAATTGTAAATTAGGTAAAGAATTAACAGAGCTATTCAGTTTTCCATTCAATAATTTACACACATTTTGTTTTGTCTCATTGACTTCAATCCCCACAATGTAATATCACTTATCCCATCATTACTCCCTGTGTGTCCTGTTTCCATTCCTCCTCCTTTTCTAACCCTTCTGAACTTTGTTCTTGGGTAAATGCTGCTCTTGTGATCTCAAATGGTCGGTTATTCTAAACTGTGTATACCTCACAAGTGTCATTGCTCCTCTTAAAGACCTGAATATTGTTTGGCTGAAAATTGAGCCATGAGGGTGAGTTTATTTCCAGACCTGAAGGGTCACTAAGGGCTATTCAAGTTTTAAAGGTTATCTTAGGGCAGTAGTTACAGGGGTTTATTCATCCTCCTTGACTACAGAAAAACTCTGTTCCATGGGAATATTAACTTCTGTTCTGCATTTCTCCCCTTTTGATCAAAATTCATTTATAGAATCTTTGATTTAAATGTTCAGTAATGGTAGCTAGGAAGCATTCTGTTCTGGTTTCATGGCAAAAATTCTTCATGGATGCAATTAGCTACACATTTCATATCCTCCATTTACTCCTAATGCTATATAGCCCCAAACTAATTTTAAGAAAGGAAACAAGTATGACTGAAAAAAAGGGCTCTCAAAATGTCGCTTCTGTGTTTTGCTATATGCAGTTTTCATCCAGTACTTTGAGGCACTTCTATACTGGCATAATAAATTATTTTTGGTTCTCATGGAAACAACTTGGGAAAAACTGTAAGTAACTCCCAATACTTACACTAAAAGTGACCTTTTGTTGCCATCTATTAAAACATAGAACAAAATTACCTCAAAAGACTTCTTTCTAATTAGCCAAAGCATATGTTATAAAAGCTCATGGACTGCAATCACAGTGGCTGCTCCCAGGTGCTCTTTCAGAGCCCAGGTACCCTTTTTAAAAGATCCTGTCTTAATAAGCACCATACTCTTGTTTCCTAGCCCACAACAAAAAGCCAGAAGGAATTACTAGTAGAGGCAGATACAGTGGACAGTAAAGAAAGCTGAGAAAATGGGACTATTGCTATGCACAATTTAAAAAGAAACAGATACCTTTTGTTGTCATTAAGTGCTGTCGAGTTGGTTCCAACTCTTAGCTACCCTGTATAGGGTTTCCCAGGAGCAGCTGGTGAGCTTGAACCACCAACACTGCAGTTCAAACAGCTTTTCGGTCTGGCGCATTTACCCACAGCACCACACCAGGACTCCAGATCCCTTTAGACACCACTTTAATCAGAAATGATTAAAAACATGTCCATACTTTTTCTTAATGCAACATCCCAATTTCTTTGATGCTTCCAAAAGTACTTACACATGTGAAACATAATATGTTTTCAAATGTATTATTTAAATCACATCTGAAATAGAAGTTTTTAAGTGTTGGTATTAGTGAATCAGGAACCTCTGTAACTAGAAAGTGATTACTCTGACCTAGTGAGTTGTCATTGAGTCTGTTCTGACTCATAGCAACCCTCTATAGGGTTTCCAAAGCTGTACATCTTTACGGGAGCAGAGCAGGAAGCTTCATCTTTCGCCTGTGTCATGGCTGATGGACTTGAACTGCTGACGTTATGGTTTGCAGTCCAGTGCTTATTCTATAGAGCCAATATGCTCCTTGAGTTATATTTACCTATTAGGCATCAAGTAATTTACCTTTTTTTTTCCCCGTGTGACGACAAATGTTTACATCTCTCCATTTTTATCAGCCATCTTTCTTCTCTGTCCTAATCAGATCTTGTTTTATCAAAGAAGATTCATCTTCAGTTAAAGTTTGATTTATTGCTATGTGTTATATTAAAGTTGTAGTACTGGGTTGCTATGAGTTGGAACCAACTTGACAGCAATAAACAACAATATACTAAAGTAGTAAAACCTCAGAAAGGTCTTCAGTGGAATTTTTGCTTCAATATTCACATCACATCCATGAAGCCAGCTCTTGGGGTGTCTTCACAGCAATCTGATCTGCTGTGTCCAGTTTGAATACCTGTTCCCCCTCCATTGCATGTGCCATCATTGTTTCTGCAACACTGTGGGTCAAGTCGATCTGAAAGGACCTGTAGCTCTTAGGCAACAAGCAAAGTCTCTCCAGCAATCTGTTTTCATTTGGTGTTTGCATGGTGATTGAGACGATCACCCATTGGTATAACCTGTTGTTATTAAGTGCCGTCAAGTCTGTTCCAACCTATAGCAACCCCATATAGGGTTTCAGAGGATCTTGAACCGCCGACCTTGTGGTTCAAACCGACTTTGTGGTCCAGTGCTTATCCTACAGAACCACACTAGGACCCCGGAGTACATTGTATCTCCTTATAAATTCATGTTTTAACCTAGTAGTCATTATTTTATCAATTAATGGAAACTGATAAAAGCTGAATTACCCAAGTCTGTAATGAATCTGACCTCATTGCAAAAACCTTCATTTGACATCAGTAAACCAGTTTTCTTTTTGCTTCTGCTTAACTTCTAGAGTTCTGTATTTTCTTGGGTTTCTGATGTCGCTGTTAATTCTGCAGTCTTTCAGTCTCTCAATATAAAGAAAAGTTATCCATGTTTGCTTCAAATCAGAACAAAACTGAGTTTGGAGTTGGGGAGAATGTTGACAATTTAAAAGATGTGTCTTTCCCCCAGTGTTGTAGCTTCTATGCATTTTGGAAACCTTTTAAAAGTTTATACAGTAGTATAGTCAAGAAATAATATATTTTAAAAAAGGTTTCCTGTGCCTCTCAGAGTAATTTGAAGAGAAGCAAAAGTAAGTTAAGGACTTACCAAGCCTCAGTGGGTACCAGGTACTACAAAGCAGTTTCTCGGTACATATTTGTTAACTAGTTAATCTATCTCTTGCTCTTCCTTCGTTTAGCATTCGTATAGGGAGTTACTTACATCTTTCGCATGTTGTTTCCATGAGAACCAAAAATAATTTATTATGCCTGTACAGAAGTGCACCCAAGTATTGGATAAAAATTGCATATAGCAAGATGCTGTTGTTAGTGCTGTCGAGTTGGTTCCGACTCAGACCCCGATTAGGGTTTCCAAAGAGCAGCCTGGTGGGATTGAAGCACTGACCTTTTGGTTAGCAGTCCAGTATCCTACAATGCATAAGGGCATGATTTTGAGAGCCTTTAGTTCTTTTTCTTTCTTAAAATTAGCTTGGGGTTATATAGATCTGGTATTTTCCAGCAATATAGACTCAAAAGGTACAGTGCTCCTTAAAAAGAAAAGAAAAGAAAAACTTTCTGTGGTACCTGTGAATATGTCATGCCCTGTTTCAGTACAGAATGTCATCATTTGGCATCCTTTTAGGAAGTCTTGATTGTGAAAGATCTGGCAGAATTGTCAGAGTAAGCCGTAACTTCGGGTGTCTTAAGAAAGTTGAATGTACATGTGTGCATTCTCCTGGGTTAGTGTCTACATGCAGCATGAAGAAGTGCTGCTTCTCCCTGTCCTTTTGTTCAGCCCTTTGGAGAGAGGAGGACCTCTGACTTCAGGAGTATTGAGAAGAATCATTTATATTCTCCATAGTTTGGGAGACCTTGATAACCTTAAGGACTGAAAGATTCGTGTTCATTGAATACCTGTGATGTCAGTGGATAGTAATCTTAAAACTATATAAAATGTACTTCTTGTCGCTCCAAACATCCTGCTTTCCTTTGTGACAACATCCTTCTCTCAGCCAAAATAGCAAGCTAACTCTAGTTTCAATATTCAATATCCTTCTCTGGCAGATGTTTTCTGGCAAAGGCCTTCCTGCGTTTATGAATTCTCTCTCAAGAAGCAAGAGAACACCTGCAGGAAGTGAATCAAGATACAGAACACAGAGGAGTAATCACCTGCTTTACAATAATAAATAAAGTACTGTTGAAGAAGATCATTTTTCTCTTTTTGTTCCTAGATGTAAAATTTTAATAGTTAATGCAGAATTCTGTAATCATTGAATCATTAGTGGTTAATGTTTGAAGAGCTCTCGCAATCAAGTCTGTGACGTATTAATAATGCCTTATATATTGTTTGTAGTAATTTTAAATCGCATGAGCCACGTCCCTATAGTCAGTAGGGGGCAGTCTTGCTTTATTCTTTCTCCATCTCAAAATGAATTTGGAATTAAATATTTTAGTGTAAGATATGTATAATGCTGGTCATTTTAAAGGGATTTTCTCAAAAGTTAAAACTTTTGTTATGACTGCATTTCTAATGCACATAATACATATTTGCTGTTAAAATTGATCTAGAAATTTATTTAGTTGTACTGTGTGAACACTGAAGCAAAATCATAGTGCAAAATACATTTAAGGTGTAGTCAAAACAATGTTCTCAATTGGTAAATAATAAGTGTTCAATTTTTTTTAGTCTGTATTCTAAATTTTGCTGTGCCTAATTGTTTTGTGGTGTGTATCTAAGGGATTCCAAAGGTGTGTCACTATATAAAATAAAAACGACGGGGACACATGCAAATTAATGACTGAAATGTAATTCTCAATACTTTCTGTGTGAATAGAGTCCCTACCCCTTATTTTCTTTTTATCTCATGATTAGGCTAGGGGTTGGGAGAGGGGGAAAGATTAGGTACTAGCAGCAAAGAAAGAATTGACTTGTGATTTTTAAGACGATCCCTAACAGTCTGTACTACTTGCTTTTATAATGTGTTAGCAGAAACTTTGATGCATTATAAATATAGAATGATGTGCTTTCTGCCAAGTGGTAATTCACCTTGGTTTGCTATGTTAAAACTGTAAATACAACAGAATAATAATAAATGTCTCTTGTGTAGCAATTTTTTGCTGTAGATTAGTTTCATTTCTTGGTTTGCATTTGTTGATTACTTAAAATGGATTTTTTTTTTTTAATCTTACAGAACCAGTAAATATAAAAGTTGGTTTTAGGCCAATTTTATTTTATATTTTTCATTTCTAGCAGAAGATGCCACCTTCCTTTGTATAATACCAATGAACTCCTAGAAATGTGGATGAAAATTGGTTCTGTGGTATATAATAAATGATCTCACAGGAAGGAGTTGTAGACAGCTGTAATTATTTTGGAATTTCCCACTATGCTTCAATTTTTATACATGGTGGCGGAATGCTGTGGAGTCAATTCCGACTCATAGGCACTCTGTGTGAGGAGCTCTGGTAGTGTAATGGTTACAAGTCGGGAGTGTTAATCTCAAGACCAGCAGTTCGAAACTACCAGCTGTTCCAAGGGAGAAAGATGAGATTTTCTGCTCCTATAAAGATTCACAGCCTCGGAAACCCTATCCAGGGTCAACTGACGCCATGGCACATCACCACCACCACCACACCAGGTTTTCTAAGACTATAAATCTTTATGGGAGCAGAAAGCCTCATCTTTCTCTTGCAGAGCAATTGGTAGATTCAAACTACTGACCTGCCGTTAGTAGCGCAGCTCGTACTCCATTACGCTCCCAGGGCTCCATTCACTTTTTATACATAGTCTTAGACAATGTATTTCCAATGTTTTCTACACATTCTTTGATTTTACTCTTTTTCTCATTTGCATATAGCCATCAAGCCCTGTAAATACCCGCTTGAGATAACAGAGTCTGTATTTCTCCTGATTTCCAGTTTTCTCTTCCCTGTATTAAATATTAAATAAGATCAATGGATCTTATAGTATCAGTCATTTGATTTTTTTCTGTTTTTCACTTATTCAAATAAAATATAAACAAACAAATGCATCAACATGGTCAAATAACCACACAAACAAGCACAGAATGATCACAGTCTAAATGCTGCTTAGGGATGTTAGTGTTGATTTGAAAGCCCCCTATTTTGATATCTCATTGATTAGTCTAGCCAGTCTGTTATTACAAATAATAGACTCCACCTACTCCTTACTCATCAACTGTTTCCCATTTATGACAACTTTGAAAGGATTCTTAGGTGATTGATGCCTGCCATGGCCCCTATGGGACTGCAGCCCTCCCTAATCTACTCCAAGTGATAGACCAGAGGCCCTAGTAAAGACCAAGACGGCAGTCACAAAGATCACAGGGTGACAGCGGGCCAACATGAGGTCACAAGTGGGCAGGGGAAGGCCAGGTAAGGACCTAAAGGTGCTGGGGAGGTCAATGGGAGAAAAAAAGGGGCCCATAGAGTTGAGGACATGAGTTCCCACCCAGGGTGAGCTTTGGGAGGCAGTGGACAACACCTGACTATCACCACCTGTAACACCTGTGGGCTCCTCAGTGCTGATTTGCACCAAGGACACCAGAGGGGCAGGAAGGGATATCAGCACTGAAGATAGGCTAAGGCCCTCAACTCTCACAGAATGCTGACTTCCCATAATGATTGGGACTTTGGAACCAAACCATATCGAGAAGTGAGGCATGGGTTGTTAAGTGCCATTGAATCAGTTGACACTCATAGCGACCCTAGACAGGGTTTCTGAGACTATAAATCTTTACAGGAGCAGAAAGCCTCATCTTTCTCCCGTGGAACAGCTGGTAGTTTCGAACTGCTGACCGTGAGTTTAGCACCCTGATTCATAACCACTATGCTGCTAGAGCTCCAATAGTGGTTACAAATCAGGCTGCAAACCTCAAGGTCAGCAGTTTGAAACTACCAGTTGTTCCACGGGAGAAAGATGAGGCTTTCTGCTCTCGTAAATATTTACAGCCTCGGAAACCCTGTACAGGGTTGCCATGAGTTGCAACTGACTCCACGGCACATAACCATTTTAAAGATTGTTGTTGTCGAGTACCGTTGAGTCGATTCCAACTCATAGCGACCCTGTATAGGGCTTCTGAGGAGCAGCTGGTGAGCTTGAACTGCCGACCTTGCAGTTCAAACGGCTTTGCAGTCTCGTGCATTAACCCACAGCGCCACACCAGGAGTCCAATTTTAAAGATTAGACAACGATAATAGAGTTTGTAAATTTTAAGGCCTCTTATATTCTAAAAGGAGCTCTGGTAGCGTAGTGGTTACGAATCAGGCTGCGAACCTTAAGGTCAGCAGTTCGAAACTACCAGCTGTTCAGCGGGAGAAAGATGAGGTGTTCTGCGCCCGTAAAGATTTACAGCCTCAAAAACCCTGTATAGGGTCGCTATGAGTCGGAACCGACTCCACGGCACATAACAACAACAACAAATATTCTAAAATCAAGAAAGAAGAAATAGATCTTTAACAATCTGAGTAAATGAGAACATATGTAACAGTTGTTATTGGCAGGTGCTCCTAGTTGTTTCTAATTCATAGTGACCCTAGGTACAGCAGAACGAAATACTACTGGTCCTGCTCCAATTTCACAGTTGTTGCTATATTTGAGCCCATTGCAGTCTTTGTGTCAATTCGTCTCTGAGGCTTTTTCAGTGTTTTACTGACCTACCAAATACTAGGAGTTCTGGTGTGGCACTATAGGATAAGCATTCAACCATAAGGTCGGTTTGAGCCACAGGGTCAGAGGGTCTAACTCACCAGCAGTTCCTTAGAAACCCTATGACTCAGAACCAACTCAACAACTCTTAACAACTACCAAGTACTGTGTGCCCTTCTCCCGGGACTGGTTCCTCCTGATAAAAAATGTCCAAAGTAATTGAGATGAAGTCTCATCCTCTTCACTTCTAAGGAGCATTCTGTAGCAGAGGGAACTATTTAAATTGCAAAAAGAAAGAAAAATAGTAGAGCCCTGTTGTTGAGTGCCATCAAGTCAATTCCAATCCATAGCGACCATGTACAGGGTTTCCAAGGAGCAGCTGGTGAGCTTGAACCACCGACCTTGAAGTTCAAACGACTTTGCAGTCTGATGCATTAGCCCATAGCACCACACCAGGACTCCAGTAGAGCCCTAAATCATATTAATTCAAACATCGTTAACTTGGTATTGATTCTTTTAGATCCTTATTCCTTACTTGGTTTTGTATATTCAAAGAATCTAAATATTTGGAATTCCTATTTCTACATATTTGGTGTTCCACAAGACTGTAAAGATTGGTTTGAATGGCGAGGTCCGCAGTTCAAATCCAGCCGTTCCTCGGAAACCCTGTATAGGGTTGCTATGAGTAGGAACCAACTCGACAGCACGTAACAATAGCAACAAAGACTGTCAAATAAAAAACCCACAGTTTGATATGCTTTAAAACAATCTAGAGGATGATTTTTCTTTTTAAAAAATGTCTGTCATCTGACATTTCATTGTCTTTTCAGGGACATAAATTTGGTACCACATGTCATCTAGAACCCCTGTTGTTCAATGTGGAAATCTTTGTGTTCAATCTATTACTTTTCATTTCTTTCTTTCTTTGCTAGGTTCATCAGAAACCCTTTAAGATAAAGGGTGAGTCTTTATAATGCATTAGTTTGAAAAGGGATATAGAGAAACCACTGCAATTTGCCTAAGGTTATGAAATAAAGTGACCTAAAGCTAAGGGACAACTAGAGCTTACCCATGACCACAGAGGTCCCTCGTGTCTCTTGTCATACCACTTGAATTATGCAAGTTTTATGTTTAAAGAGTTCTGTGTAACTTTCCTATTTTTTGAGGAAGTTACATAGTTTTGTGGGGGGATAAAAGGTGCTATTAAAATTTGATTGTTAAAAAATGGGAATAATAAATATCTTTACTAATGGGATGAATTTTATTTAGACTTTTTAAGGAGTTACAAGATTTTTAGTGCTAATCTAATTTTTGCTTTCTTGATGAGCTGATGCCCACCATGAACCATTAGTAGCACAGATTCAATTTCTTTTGACCGTCACTGTATTCTTATACTAGATTAGACTCCACTTAAAATTAGCTGTAATTTGTGTACAAGTGGGCTTGAAAAAGTTTGTAGAAAAATTCCATTTCTATTCAAGTTTTCCACAAACTTTTTGAAGCCCCTTTGTAGATAGAAGAAAGAAAGAAATCAAGATATTTAACTATTGAAATAGACCAGGGCCAATAAAAAATGATCATTTTAGTGGTTCCCTTGAGGTAGCAAGGTTCTGGGGTGAGAATCAATAATATTATACCCCACATGGAGCCCTGGCCTTAACTTTCACTTTAACCTTATCCCTTCCTCCCACTGTCCTGGACTTCCTTTAGGGTTGGAACAGTAGATACTAACATAAAATTGAAAAATTATTTGGTCCTGGTTTTTGTAAGCATCAATAATCAAAATTTAAAATATGTCAGGAATAGACCTAGAACTATACGTTTATCTAAGTATGAGGGTGTGTTATAAAAAGTGATCATGACTCTTAATTCCTACCTGCATCTGATTCTTGATGAAGTCTCCATGATGAAACCAGGCAAACCATGTGCAAGATGTAATTGAATAACTTTCAGGTTCTGCTCATGTTTAATTGCTCATTTATTTCACCTGTTTAGAGGATTTTCACATTTGTTTTCAGGCTTTTTGAAGGTGACTTGAGGAATGAGAAGCATCATATTGAGGAGCATCAAAATGCCAAACATATTCTATAGGTGGTGTGTGCATTTAAAAAAATTTTTTTTTTGCATCTTTTAAGTCTAAATAATATTTACAGTCCATAAGGGAGCCCTTGTGTGGCACTGTAGGATAAGCACTGGACTACAAACCACAAGGTTGATGGCTCAAACCCATCAGCCTCTCTTCAGAAACCCTATACAGGGTTGCCATAAGTCAGAATGACTTGACAATACTTAACACCAATAAGGTAGATAGGTGGATTGAGTTGAGGGTGGTGGTGGTGATTAAATGCTGTCAAGTTGATTCTGACTCATTGCGACCCTGTAAAGCATTTCCAAGAAGCAGTTGGTGGATTTGAACTGGCAAACTTGTGGCTAGCAGTTCAGTGCTTATCCTACAGCACCACACCAGGACTCCATAGCATACAAGTTGTTAAGTGCCGTTGAGTTGGTTCTGACTCATAGTGACCCTGTATAGGGTTTCTAGGGAGTAACTGGTGGATTTGAACCATTAACCTTGCAGTTAGCAGTCCAGTTGAGAGTATTAAGCTAATATTAAAATGCTTTTAGTTTAACTTTTCATTTTTGTATATACGAAGGTAAGTAAAAGCATATTGCTACAAAATCATAGAAACCTTTATTAAACAATAGCAAAACATGGGCCTATTGTTTTTCAACATCTCCTCCATCTAAGACTATACGCTTTTGATGGCAATGTTTCCATCACTCTAACCCTTTGCAGGAAGAATTCTGCACCCTTCAATTTACACCATATCTAAATGGCTGTTCGGAAATCCGCAAAGGACACAAATTGTGTTCTTTTAAAATGTTCTTTGAGTTTTTGGAAGAAAAATAAGTATGAGGGGTCAAGATCAGGGCTTTAGGGTGGATAGAGTAAGGTTTTCCAACAAAATTCTCATAGGATAGCACTTGCTACCCTTGAAGAATGAGCAGGTGCATTGTGCTGGAAAAAAAAATTCCTTGGGGAAACTTCCCTGGTCTTTTTCTCACCAATTCAGTTTTCATTTTCTTAAAACTTCTTCCTAATACGCCCCCATGATTGTCCTGTTTCCTTTGAGAAAAATCTATCAAGATTACCCCTTGGGAGTCCCCCCAAAACAGAGCTTACCTCTGTCTTCAATGTAACTGAGTCAGCAGATTCCCTCACAAGCAACTGTTTTGATTGAACCTCTTTTTTAAAAAGGCAAATCTGCATGAGACCTCTTTAAAGTGTTAAAGAACAAAGATTTATCAGTTTGAGGACTAATGTGTGCCTAACCCAAGCTATGGTATTTTCAATGCATACTGCAGGTTAATGCGCTAGACTGCAAGATTGGTTTAAACCGCAAGGACGGCGATTGGAGCTCACCAGCCACTCCTTGGAAACCCTACACTGGGTCGCTATGAGCCGGAACTAACTTGATGGCACTTAACAACATCAATATGCATGTCAAAGTTGGACAATAAATAAGAGTAGAACTGATGCATACGAATTATGGTGTTGGTATAGAAAGTACCATGGACCTCTAGAAGAACAAACAAATCTGTGTTGGAAGAAGTACAACCAGAATGCTGATGGCAAGACTTCGTCTCTCATACTTTGGACATATTATCAGGAGGGACCAGTCCCTAGAGAAGGACATTATGCTTTGTAAAGTGGAGAGTCAGTTAAAAAAAAAAAAAGGAAGACCCCCAACACGATGGGCTGACAGTGGTAGTAGCAATGGACTTAAGTGTAAGCAATTGTGAGGATGGCACAGAACTGGGCATTCTGTTGTGCATAGATTCTCTGAGTTATGACCAACTTGATGGCATCTAACAGCAACAAGAAGATGGGAGCCCTGGTGTGATGCTCTAGGATAAGTACTGGACTGCTAATCCCAAGGTTGGTGGTTCAAACCCACCAGCTAGCTGTTCCTTAGAAACTACACAGGGTCCGCTATGAGTCTGAAACGAATCCACAGCGCTTAACAACTAGCAAGATTAAGACAAATGTATTACAGAGAGAACTTGTCTGCAGCCATCCACTGATCACAGGAATATATTGAACACATTTTGTCTGGAATAAACCTGTGTGTGTATATAAACTGGAACCCTTAGTAACAATATTTTTGTTTTTAAACTTTATTATGAAATTGGGCGAAGAGTTACAGAGCAGAGCATCAGTTTTCCATGCATTCAATATTTCATACACATTTTGTTTCACCTACATTGACTGCAATCCTGTCAGTGTAGGAAATGTCAGAATCTTGACATGAAACACATTAAGCCTTTCTCGGGTCCTCAATATATTTTCCAACACTCCAATATTGCGTGTTTCTCCAACGTCCTGCCTTGGGTTCCCAGGTTGCACAATCAGCCCAACCTCGCAGTCTTGCTTCTCTTCCAGACTCGGTAAGGTAGTCTGCGGACGGCAGGCTGCGGTGGAGGTGTAAGGAACTATTTCTCTAAGCTTTCCCCTTTCAGAACCACAGCATTCTCTGCCGGTGTCCAGGCCGTTCTTTTCGCAGGGTTCAAGACGGGTCGCAAGGGACTCTTCCGGCTGGCTTCATGCTTTTCGTCCTCAGCCTGCCTGTCTAGCCGACCGCACAACATACCTCGGATGCCACCTTCTGTGAAGGTGTAGCCACTCAGCAGTAGCAATACTTTACTCTGATATTTACACGTTTGCACACATGTATAGTTACACTCATGTAGAACATCCTGAAAAAGTGTTCTTCGACAGATGTCCTAGAAAATATTGGTTCTTTGTAGGCTCTACTACTAAAGTGATGGGTATTTCAAAGAAATGCATTGTTGTTAAGTGCCGTGGAATCAGTATAGGGTTTCCGAGGAGCCGCTGGTGAACTTAAACCACCGAACTTGCAGTTCAAACCAACTTTGCAGTCCAGCGCATTAACCCGCAGCGCCACACCAGGACTACAAATAAATGCATTAGGAATTCCATAAAATGAGAGGTTTTGTTTGAGAACAAAGAGATTTTCAGGAGCAGATGGTGGTTTCAAACATTGATTTTGTTTTATCTGCACTCTACAAAGAGGCTATTTTATATTATACTGTTGTTGTTATGTGCCATTGAGTGGGTTCCTTCTCATAGGGACCCTATATAGGGTTTTCCGAGGAGCAGCTGGTGAGCTTGAACCTCCGACCTTGAGATTCATACTGATTTTACAGTCCAGCGCAATAACCCACATACTACTTACCTACAACTGACCTATAGAAAGAAGTCCTGTGGAAAATATATGAGGAACTGCCCTTCCTGAGGACAGTTCTCTGTTTCTAAAATCAAAAATAGTTCATTTACTCCTGGTGTGACTAACCACAAGATGGGTGGTTCAAACTCACTTTGGAAACTCTAGACAGGGTCGCTATGAGTCAGAACCAACTCATAACCCGCAACAACTACACATTTTAATCTCAACTCTCCAGCTAGTCTCAGAATTTACAATTTGTAGAATAAATATGGGAGCAACGTGACTGTAGGATAAACAATGGACTGCTAACCACAAGGTCGGCTGTTCAAGCCTATCAGCTGCTTCAAGGGAGAAAGATGAGACTGTCTGCTCCTGTAAAAACAGTGCCTTACTGCACATAACAACAATAATGAATATGTTACTCAAAAGTTGTTGATTATTTGTTGTTTCTTTACCAAAAAGCATGGTTTCCTGATTTTGAGTGATGTTGTAACTAGTAAATTTGTCAATTGGCAACGTGTAAAATAGTTGGTGGTTATGTACTATGGAGTCGGTTCTGACTCATAGCGATCCTCTATTGGTTGTCTGAGGCTATAAATCTTTACATGAACAGAAAGCCTCATCTTTCTCTGGAATGACTGGTAGATTTGAACTGCTGACCTTGCGGTTAGCAGCCCAACACGTAACCCAGGATACCAGAGCTCCTTGTCAGATGCAATTAAAATTTGAATACAGAATATACAAATATAGAGAATTCTCTTGCATTTATTTAGGATTTCACCCAGGTCAGAAAATGAGATACAGTTGTGTGAAATAGAA
>NW_006408750.1:243685-261132 GCF_000296735.1 Chrysochloris asiatica
AAAAGCAATTGATTTTTTAAATTATTTATATGGTAAATGATATTTCAAAAACTTTTCCCCGTCTGTATGTAATTGCAGGTTTCTAGACACCAAAACTGAGAAAAGTGGTTTTCTTAAAAAATATATTTAAAAGATTAGCAGGAGCTGAAAGGGAGGGAATATACTTAGTCATTCTTTAGTTGTCTGTCTAGAAGGCCCCCTGTGAGTGGTGCAGGAAGATGGAAAACAAGAAAATGGGTCAGAACACAAAAAGAAAAGAGATTTCCCTAAAACAAAGCATTAGTAGAGTATCTGAATCCTGGTGTGGTGCTGTGGGTTAATGTGTCGCACTGCAAAGTTGATTTGAACTTCAAGGTCAGCGTTTTAAGCTCACTAGCCGCTCTTTGGAAACCCTATACAGGGTCGCTATGGGTCAGAACCTACTCAATGACTCTCAAAAACAACATAGAATTAAAGGAGTCCTGGTGTGGCACTGTAGGATAAGCACTCAACCACGAGATCAGTTTGAACCGCAAGGTTGGCTCCTCAGAAACCCTATACAGGGTTGCTATGGGATGGCACTTAACAAGAAGGGAGCACAGTGGCTGCATAGGATAAGCACTGGACTGCAAACTACAACGTCAGCGGTTTGAGCACACCAGCTTCATGGGAGAAAGATCAAGCTTTCTGCTCCTGCAGAGATTTAAAGCCTCGGAAACCCTATACAGTAGGGTCGCTATGAGTGGACACCAATTTGAACTCAACGGCACTTAAAAGAGGAGCAGCTTGTGAGTTGGAACGGCAGATCTTTCAGTTCAAACCAACTTTGCAGTCCAGTGCATTAACCCACAGCTCCACACCAGTAACAAGTTGTTGTTGTTAAGTGCTGTGGAGTCAGTTCCGACTCATAGCGACCCTGCACAGGGTTTCCGAGGCTGTAAATCTTTACGGGAGCAGAACGCCTCCTCTTTCTCCCGCGCTGGTAGTTTCGAACTGCTGACCTTGCGGTTCACAGCCCGATTCGTAACCACTACGCTACCAGAGCACAAGTAGGAAATGCTAAAGGGCTTTGGTGGTGTTGCAGGTTAAGCCTTGGGCTGCTAACTGCAAGATCTGCAGTTCAAACTCACCACTTGCTCTGCGGAAGAAAGATGAAGCTCTCTGGTCCTGGTTCTATAGGGTTAAGATGAGTCCAAATCAACTAGATGACAGTGGATTTGGGTTTCTGGGTTTTTTGTTGTTGTTGTTTCAAGGAAGTGCTACCTTGTTGACTAGGGAAAGCTCTAAAGAATCGTTCTGAAATTCCTTCAGGATGCCTGTGTTAGCTATAGTGATTATTCACCTTGAATAGCTGAGGTGTGAGCTACTTCTTGAACCATGTGGAGAGAATCCAGCAAGATGATGAAACGGCTCTCTTTTCATTTTCAGAACAGCCAGAAATGCCTGAACCGTCCCCTATGGTGAGGTTTTAGTGAGGATTTTGCCATCTGCTTCCTGATGCCACATCTTTATTTTGACAAAACATTTCACAGGCCATATTTGGCAGTTGCTTTGGTTAGATGTTATCATGGTTATTTTAGTATTTTATTTTTTTATTATCAGCATTAAGGATTTTTACATCCATGATTTATTTCCAGTTCATGTTTTAAATTCTAAATGAGATTGCAAATTAATTAGTGAGCCACTGAGTATAGAACATTTCTGCCAGCCCTTTTATTTCTAGTATTATGTGGTGTCACAGTAAACTGTGCCAGACCCAGAACATGTCAGATGAGGGAAATTTCAAATATTTTCCACTAATGGAGAGTAGAGAGTAAAGGTGGAAAACTCATGAGAACTGGAAGGTACTATTGAGTTCCAGCTCTCACAGGTTTTACTGTATATACTTGTTCAAAAGGATCCCGGCTGACACAAATGATTAAGTGTTTAGCTGCTATCCTGAAGGTTGGTGATTTGAACTCTTGAGCAGCTTCGTAGGAGAAAGACTTGTTGACACTGATTTCATACAGATTGGTGGTGGTGGTTATGTGCCGTGGAGTCGGTTCTGACTCACAGGGACCCTGTACAGGGTTTCCAAGGCTGTAAATCTTTATCAGAGCAGAAAACCTTTCTCCCATGGAACAACTGGTCATTTTGAACTGCTGACCTTGAGGTTCACAGCCTGATTTGTAACCACTATGCTACCAGAACCTAGAAAACCTGATGGGAACAGTTCTGCTTTGTCACATGGGGCTGCTGTGAACAGCAATCGACTTGATGAGGCATCAACTTGATGGCATCTAACAACAAAAACAACAACAGTTGCTCAGTGAGTGCTGCTGGCCTAAAGAAGAAAGTTATTGTTGTTAAGAGCTGTCGAGTCAGTCGGACTACTCACAGTGATCCTGTAAAGGGTTTCTGAAGAGCAGCTGGCAGATTGGAATCACCAACCTTTCAGTTAGCAGTCCAAGTTCTTATCCTATAGCACAACACCAGGACACCATTGTTTTCATATGGTGGTGTGGTGGTGGTGGTTATGGGCCTTGGAGTCAGTTCTGACTCATAGCGACCCTGCATAGGCTTCCGAAGCTATAAATCTTTACAGGAGCAGAAAGCCTCATCTTTCTCCCGCGGAGCAGCTGGGAGTTTTGAACTGCTGACCTTGAGGTTAGTAGCCCAACTCGTAACCACTACGCTTGTTACAAGTCTTCTTAAAGCTTGCGGTTCCAGTAGTTTGCTGTTCTCTACACAGGACTATGGGAAGGAATGTGTCTCCAGAGCAATGGTGAATGACTGGGGGAAATAAACTTCTAAATATTTGGCTGAAAGAGATTGTGGACTCTCCTGTGGAGGTCTTTAAAAATGGTAGATCATCCTCTGTTTGGAATGGTTTGATTACCAGACCCCTTAAAGTCCCTAAGAGCCCATGTCAGTGACAGATGGAACAGTAAGTTCAACAGATGTCATGTCTGCAGTTCCCAGGCTGTGCTTCCTTTAATGTGGTGACCTTCTGGGAGCATTGTCCTAAATTGTCAGCTAGAGGGAAAGGAGTGTATCTAAACTTCTGGTAAACCTAATTGGGTGGCTTATTACCTACTACTCCTTTTTTTTTTTTTTTTTAAAGATCCAATGATAAAAAAAAACACAATCGTATTTTGTTCAGAAGTCAATAATAGGAAAAGAGAAAAAAACTACCCTCTAGCTTCTGAAGCCATTTTTAACCTTTGTAGATGCTGCAGGAATGTTTAGGTGCATCCCCTAATGTTACCCTTAAGAACCTTCCCATAAGGGACTGTGAGTGGAGGAGAGAGAGAATGTAAGGAGAACACAAGAGGAAATGAAGTTTGATTTCTTAAGAAAAGTTTGGAGGAGGTGTAGCAAATTGGTTCCATTGTCCCTTTTTCTTGCTTTAATCCTTCAGGATAAGATTGCTCACTAATTGCTAGGGGCTTCCTATGAAAGAGGATTGGCCTACACTGAAGAAAAAAAACTGAAGAATGACTACAAATTCGTAAAAATTCCTCCTTTATCCAGCTCACTCTTCTTTATATATGATTATGTCTTTAAGAAGAGCTTGGATACCCTCTCTTGAAGTTTTCTTAACAGAAAATATAAAAAGAAGAAAACTCCTCCAATTCTAAAGTCTCTTTCTCCCTCCCCTGTTGCACTTACATAAGAGTTGACAAACTAAGTTCACTAGACTGTAATTTAAACTTAAAAAAAAAAAAAGTGTTTTATGGTGGTGTTTTAATACAAGTGACTCTTTGCTTGAAGTATATTGACCATTTTAAAGAGTAATCTGATCTTTCAGGGGAAGACATTTAAATTCTGAGTACAGACACTGTACTTAAAGACGGATTATTGTGTTTGTACCTTGATACCAATCTCCCACCATGTTCTCATTGGGTGCTTGTGTTCAAATAATACCTGCGCCGTCCAAAAACAGTATACTAAAAATTGTCGTTAAAATATATATCAAGTTTTAATAGCAAGCCATGGATACTTTATTGCCTTTTATTTATTGCCGGGCGTATTTTATTAGAAGGAAAGGTAAATAAATGTGTTTCGCAGAAAATATGTAGTATAAGTCAGCTCCAGTAGCTGTTCTGTTTTTTAACTAGAAGGTGCTGCATTTACACACTTAGTTTATTAGTGACCTTCCCATAAAATATTTAGGAACACAGGCCCAAACAGAGGTCATAAGTTTATGCAAGCTGGCCCTCTAGAGTACTGTTTTGGTGACATCAGACTGCTGAAGAGAAGCCAAGAAACGTTCTCTACAATGTCAGATTCCAAGGTACTTTGGCTTTGCCCTTGGAAAGAATTACAGATGAAACTTGGGTAGTTATTCACCTGTGTTAGAAGGCATAAAGTTCTCCTTTTGAAAACTACATTGTTAATAGGTGCCCATAAGTTGGTTGACCCTATCTATGTACAACAGAATGATACACTACCAGGTCCTGCGCCATCCTCAATCGTTGTCTGTGTTTGAACTCATGGTAACTGTGTCTATCCATCTGTTTTGCTTACCTTCTACTTTACTAAGCATGTCCCTCCTGATAACATGTCCAAAGTATGTGAGACAAAGTCTCATTATTCTTGCTTCTAAGGAGCAACCTAGCTTCACTTCTTCCAAGACAGATTTGTTGAAACAATATCATTCCTAGATATGAGAAATTATTGTGCTCTGGCTTCTTGAATTTGAGTTGTTTTAGACCTTCATTTAATAAATTTTAATATTTATTATCTGATTATGATATATGTGACCTTGTGGTGGAAACAAAGATTTTTACAAGACAGCTCCTGGCCACATGGAGTTTCTAGTCCGGGGAGAGGGTGAGGCAGGTCGTAAGACAAAATGCTTTCCTGCTCTTTGTTGTCATTGTTAGGTGCCATCAAGTTGGTACCAACTAATAGCGACCCTATGCACAACAGAACAAAACACTGCCCGATCCTGGGCCAACCTCACTACTGTTGCCACACTTGAGCCCATTGATACTGCCACTTGGCCAATCCATCTTGCTGGGGGTCTTCCTCTTTCTCTCTGACCCTCCACCTTATCAAATATGATATCCTTCTCCAACAACTGGTCCCTCCTGACAATATGTCCGAAGTATGAGAGATGAAGTTTGGCCATCCTGTCCTCCAAGGAGCACTCTGGCTGTACTTCTTCCAACACAGATCTGTTGGTTCTTTTGGCAGCCCATGGCACTTTCAATATTCTCCTCCAACACCATAACTCAAAAGCATCACTTCTTCTGCGGCCTTCTTTATTCACTGTCCAGCTTTCATATGCATATGAGGTTATTGAAAATACCATGGCTTGGGTCAGGCGCACCTTAGTCCTCAAGCTGACATCTTTGCTCTTCAGCTGCCCTGTTGTTGTTGTTTTGTGCCATGGAGTCGGTTCCGACTCATAACGACCCTGCATATGGTTTCTGAGGCTACAAATCTTTACAGGAGCAGAAAGCCTCATCTTTCTCCCGCAGAACAGCTGATAGTTTCAAATTGCTGACCCTGAGGTTAGCAGCCCGATTTGTAACCACTACGCTACATAAATATTTCTCCTCTGCCATATTTGTGTAGCCAGGGAAGAGACTTTTTATAGTCTTCAAGTTACGATTCCACCATCATTTGCCATTGAGTGGCTTCTGACGCATGGTGATCCCAGGTGCATCAGAGTAGAACTGATCACCAGGATTTTCTTCTGAAGTGGACTCAAACTGCCAGCCTTTTTAGTTAGCAACTGAGTGCGTTAACTGTTTGCATCACCCAGGCACCCAACTATAATCAATCACCTGCCACTAATTCATTTTTTTCCCCAGAAAGGCACAAAAAGATCTTCATATAACCACATACTTCAAGAGTTGAAAAAAAGGAAAGATTACTGCCACTTATAGAAGTCATCCCTAAAGAACCTAGACATAGGGATGATGAGACTGGTTCTGGGAAACCAGCTATAGAGTGGAGATGGGTGTGAGTCAGCCCAAACCAGAGCATGAATCCTCACTCCCCACTTATTAGTTGTGTGATGTTGGAAAGTCACCTGCCCTCTCCAAGCTTTGGTTTTCTAATCTTTGGACCAGAGTATTTGCTCACAGTACCTTTTGTAGTTTTAAATGTAGGGTAAACTGCCTGGCACATAGAAGACAACTGTGTGCAATTCTCTAACTGGTACTGGGTCCAAGGACAGGACATTAAAATCCAAACATATAATTCAAGCCAAGGGCATTCATTTCCTTGTCCAGACCACATAGCTTCCCTAAACTCTGCCTTTCCTCATTCCTTCTCTCCTCAAGTCTGTCATTTGTCCATCCCTGCTATCAGACCACCCTTTTCCTTCTAAATTCCTGCAACACAGATGAAACTATGACTTACTCTTCCTTTCCTGGTAATACCATCATGTGTTTATGTAGGACTTTATATTTATATACACGTTCATTTGATCCTTACAGATTACTATAAAAGGGATTATTACACGTTCTTTACCACCAAGCGACCAAAGCCTCCCTCCCCTTGGCAAATAATTTTTCAACACTCAGTCACATCAAAACACTCTATAAATCCAATAAACTCGGATTCTCATTTCCTTTCCTGCGTTCTATAGGCTAAAACGCTAGCCTCCTTTTTTCTTAGTCTGTTTGTATTATATTACAAGATTTGCCATACACTATCTTTGTATGGATTTAGTTCTTCAAAGCGTCCTTTGAACTACTTATCCTTTGCCTTGGTTCTTTCTGCACTTGCCTTAAGTTCTTTGCTCCTTTCCCTGCTCTGCACATAGTTCTTGCCTGCCTCTCAACACCACCCCCAACAATGTTCCCAGTAGTTCTCAGATTACCCTATTTTCCATTGTCCTTTCCTGGCACAACTTTATACAACTTGACCAGTTGAGTTCAAGTTGACTTCCACTCATGGTGACCCCTTATGTGTCAGAGTAGAACCTTACTCCATAGCGTATCAATGACTGATCTTTTGGAAGTAGATGGTCAAACATTTCTTCCTAGGGTCCTCTGGATGAACTCAAACTCCCAGTCTTTCAGCCAGAATCCCAGGATTTTAAGCATTTGCTCTATACAGGAACAAAAATGACTTTAGAGAGCCTTGTTCTCAGTGACGACCTTTCCTTTCTCCATGTCTTGCCTGGGCCACTGTAGCCTGTTAACCCTAGTCACTTTCTACCTTCCTTTACTAGGTAGGCTCCAACCACCTCAGGTGTGGTGCTGTAGGATCAGCATTGGACACTAACCACAACTCAGCAGTTTAAACCCACCAGCTGCTCCTTGGAAACCCTATACAGAGTCACTATGAGTTGGAACCTACTCCACAGCACTCACCAACACACCCACCACATACCAGCAGAACATTGCATGCTTTACTTTTCTTCTTAAAGCACTCTTATATTTCCAGATCGTTTTCCTCAGTGCCCCTGGGTAGATGCCCAACCTATGCATCTGTGCCCCATACTCCCGTTCCCCATCCAAGCCTGTCCAGCACTGGCCTGCCTCTTAGCCCCTTTTATTTAGAATCTGGGGAGCATTTCACAGACTGGCCTTGACTACAATGTCCACTGGCTCGCCACCTCTGTGTCCCTTCTGCATTAATGTGGTTTGGTCATCAAACAAGACACTGAGGTGTCCTCTGCTCCTCGTTCTTCCTCATTATACATGAACTCAGATGACTTCTGCATGAGTCTTTGGCAAGCCTCAGGGCTGTGTAGAAAGGCACCTGACATTTGGTTAGCTCCAATGGTCATAATCCCCTAAATGTGCCTGAATGATCTTCTCAGGAACTCTGGGAGTCTGTAGGCTTTTAATTGGATTTTATCTTTTAAAAATTATTTTTAATCATTAAAACAAAAAAAGTAATACCTATATTCAATTGTATCTTATACCAATGAAGTGATTTGTGTGCTCATTTACATACCTTATCTGTTGTCATTGTTGTGAGGTACCATCCAGTCGTTTCAGACTCATAGCGACCCTATGCACAACAGAATGAAACACTGCCTGGTCCAGAGCCAACCTCACAATGACTATGTTTCAGTCCATTGTTGCAGCAATGTGTAGCAGGCATTAAAATTGAACATTTAAATGAGTTTTCTCAAGAAAAATATTATTTTATCTGCTTTATAAAATGCTTTAAAAAGTTGGTGGAAGGGGAGAATTGAAAACCACTAGCTTCCCCAACTTGTCTCTCACTTTGCCTGAAGCTGTTAGACCATCATACATTTATTAACTTTAATATTGTTGTTGTTAAGTACCGTGAAGTCGGTTCTGACTCATAGCGACCCTGCACAGGATTTCTGAGGCTGTGAATCTTTATAGGAGCAGAAAGCCTCATCTTTCTCCCATGGAACAGCTGGTAGTTTTGAACTGACACCCTTGAGGTTAGCAGTCCAATTTGTAACCACTACGCTACCAGAGCTCCTTTACTTTAATATTACAGGGATTTTTAAAAAATCCTGATTTTGTAAAAAATACTAATACTTCTTTAAAAACTACTTTATTCCTTCTGTCCCCCCAACCCCAAAGATCAATGGTTCATATTGTTGCCTTGTTTTTGTGAATTTATCATTTTTACATGGAAAATATTTGAGTTCCCCTTCTCTGGCAGGTTTCCACTACACACATGTTCCAGCTCTTGCAGATTTTACTCTATTTCCCACTAAAATGAGCGATAGAAAAGTGATGGCTGCACCCTGTCTCAAAACTTTCGAGACCCAAATAAATAAGACAGTTGTGTTGAGTTCCTGCTCTTGCAGGCCTCTCATAGCAAACTAGTACAGTCCCATAAGATGGGGTCTCTTATTTAACTGGCCGCTTATGCCAGACATGAAACCGATATGTCTTACAGTTTTTTTGCTGCACTGGCTTGTCAGTGATGGGATGACTCCTCTGCGTGGGGTTATTTTTAGGACACCCTTTAATCTTGGTGAGCAACCTGAAAGTAAAGTGATGGTGTTTCCTTTTACAAATGAGAAAGCAGACATGGATGGGTGATACCACTCCCCTCCACAGCTAAGAAGTGTTGTAACACTGGCCTGCTAATAACAAGGGTTATGAATTTAATTGTGCCCCCCTCAAATAATGTGTTATAAAATATAACCTGTGGGTTAATGTGCTGAACTGCAAAGTCGGTTTAAACCACAAGGTCTGTGGTTCAAGCTCACCAGCTGCTCCTCGGAAACCCTGTACAGGGTCCCTCTGGGTCGAAACTATCTTGACGGCACTTAACAACAACAGCAACATGTCTATGGTTAGATTCCTGGTGTGGCGCTATAGGATCAGCACTGGACTGAGAACCACAATGTCAGCGGTTCAAACCCACTAGCTGCTCCTCAGAAACCCTATATAGGGTCACTATGAGTCCAAAAAGACTCCATGGCACTAAACAACAGAGAACATGCCTAGGGTTATAATCCCTTTGGGAATGGTTGTCTTTGTTATGTTATTGAGGCAGGATTAGTGTAGGGTATATCCTGAGTCAATTTCTTTTGACATAAAAAGATTAAACAAGCAAGCAAAAGAAACAGAGATGGGGCAAGTGAGATGCCTAGACATCTGCAGAGCTCCAAGGAACCAAGAAGCAGAAGTTGAAGAGGCAAGGATTTTCTTCCAGAACCAACCAAGAAAGAAAGTCTTCTCCCAGGCCCTGAATTTGCACTTCTAACTTCCTAAACTGTGAGAAAATAAATGTCTGTTTGTTAAAGCCACCCATTTGTGGTATTCCTGTTATAGCAACCCTAAATAACTAAGACACCAAGGCCTTAACTATTTCTATAGAGCTAAAATAATATAAGGAGAACCAAAGTACATTATTGTGTTTGGGTAAATATTTCCAGTTTTATCTTATTTAGTCAAAATTGAGGCCATTTTGTAATCTACTATAAAATTACTTAATGGCCTGGTCTCCATGAGCTATTGATGTGGTTTTGAATGGCTAAGTGCTGCCAACTGCCTTCTGGCATCAGAGGAACCCGTGGTGAGACTGTCACCACTGGCATTTCTAAGGAAGTTCAGTGACAGGCTCACAGGCATAGCCCAATTCAGAAGTCAGGGACCAGGAAGGTGGGAAAAATAAGTTTAGAGTTCTGGAAACAATCTGTGTGTAATGAGTGTTCTTGTTAAGTGCTGTTGAGTCATTTCTGACTCAAAGTGACCCTTATAGGGTTTCCAAGGAGCAGCTGGTGGGTTTGAACTGTCGACCTTGTGGTTCAAACTGACCTTTCACTAATGAGTAGTGGTAGGAAAGAGTCAGTGTTCTTGTGAACATGAGTCCAACAAGAGGTACGATAAGTAATTATAAGAATGTTTGACTGAATCAGGAGCTAGGATGCTGGGAGATTTCCTGAACAGAAAACAAAGTTTGAAATTAACTCAGGTTAGGTCTCTGTGGAGAGTCCTGGTGTGGCACTGTGGGTTAATGCGCTGGACTGTAAAGTCATTTTGAACTGCATGATCGGCAGTTCAAGCTCACCAGCTGCTCCTTGGGAACTTTATACAGGGTTGGAAGCAATTTGACAGCACTTAACAACAACAACTAACCAGGTCTCTGTAGAAGAGACTGGCTAGGTATTGGCATCAGTTCTCTCTTAGGGATACCACTGTACTGCATTTCCCAACCTCTTTTGCACAGAAACATGTGACTGAATTCTGGCCAATTAAATGATGCATATCGTTTCTAATCCTGACCTGTAACCCTCTGGCCAAACCTCCACCCATGGGCTCTCGCCAGCCAGATGCAGAGGACAGTGGAGAACTGTAATGGTTGATGAGTGGATAGGACCGTAGATCCACTAAGAAGGAGGGAGCCTACTATTATTGATGGGTACACAGAGGAGGGTTGCCCCAGTCTTCATCCTTTGTTACAATAGTAACTGAAACAGCCTGTCTCTCTTCCTCTTTCTCAATTAAGTGGAATCACATATCGAGATAGTATCTCAGTACTAATTTCTTATTGAAAGTTTCTACTTATTTAGCATTTATTGTAAATGCTGGTATCATGCTTTTCATAGATGCATATAATCTCTTTAAATCCTAAACAATAATTCAACAGCTATTATCATCATTTTACTCTGAGAGAGCTGACTCTCAGAAGTTCCATAACTTGGGTAAAGTCATAGATCAAAGATCCAAACCAGGTATCCTTGACCACTTTTCTGTACATCTCTATTAAAACTTATTTTATAAGGTTTATTGTGGAAACATTTCCATTCTGACTTTTTAAAGTCTGCCTTCTGTTGACAATGCTAAATCTGAAGGGTTTCTTTGTTTCTAACCTCTTTAAATGCCACTAATTCTAATATAATTCTAATGTAACCTTTCCAAGGAAGAGTGTATAGTATTGGGAATGCTGAGAACAAGCTTGTCTTTATGTCAGAGGAAAATCTTTGAAGTTGCCCAATTGATGATATGTATCATGGGCAGTTCAAAAAGTTTGTGGAAAAATGAAATGTAAAATTAATGGAATTTTTCCTCAAATTTTTGAAGCTGCCTCGTATATGGCATTATTCATAGGAAATATTTCTAAATTAAGATTTGAGAACTCCTGATTACTGAAAATAAAATTGATCACATCAGCAGTTCTACTGTGAATAGTTTTGTCCTTTTGTACTTTATTTTTTCATACTTTATCTTTAGGTCAGGATCTGTTGCAAACTGAAAGGAGACAATCTATAATCCTTTATTTTCCTTTTATATATTTCAGCAGCTTTAGAAGCACTTTCTTCCAGTGTAACATGCATGCATATTGCCAGGAGAATCTTGTTAAAATGCAGATTCTGGTTTTGGAGATCCTACTTTAAAAATTGTTTTAAACAAGTTCCCAGGTGATGTTCAACAACAAGGCTCCCATCTACATTCATATTCAGGAGAGAAATTCGATATCAAAGCGATCAAGTCACAAAATCTGTTTACTAAATAAACCATGAGGGCTCTGGTAGCATTGTAGTTACGAGTTGGGCTGCTAACCTCATGTTCAGCTAGTTCGAAACTACCAGCCATTCTGCAGGAAAAAGATGAGGTTTTCTGCTCCCATAAAGATTTACAGCCTCGAAAAACCTACACAGGGTCACTGTGAGTTAGAACCGACTCTATGGCATACTACCACCACCACCAGATACACCAAAACTCAAATGGTTACGAGAAAGCATCTCCTGTCCTCAGGCTCATGTTGTTGGAGTCAATTCCAACTTACAGCGACCTTGTGTGGCAGAGTAGAACTGTCCCCATAGGGTTTTCTTGGCTGTAATCTTTATGGAAGTGGACTTCAGACCTTTCTCCCATGGAGTGCTGGGTTAATTACCAACATTTTAGTTAGCAGCTAAGCCCTTAACTGTTTGTGCTATGTGGGATCCTTAGAGCTCCATTGTTGTTGTTAGGTGCCGTTGAGTCAATTCTGACTCATAGCCACCCTGTATAGGGTCTCTCCCAAGGCCATCCACCTTCTCGGGAGCAGAAAGTCTCATCTTTCTCCCATGGAGTGGCTGGTGGGCTCAAACTACCAACCTTGTGGATTATAATCCAGTGCTTATTATATAGAGCCACCATGCTCCATAGCAATCTGATTTTCTTAGAGTTTCTTTGAACATGATCTTGACTTTCTTTTTAGTGACAGTAGTGGATCAGGTAAACTCACCAGCTCCTCTCTTCTTACTTCCCTCCCTGTGAGCGGTCATTCATCTCTACTTGCTAAGGTGATGTGGATAGATCTAGTCCACAGGTCCTGCCTGGATGACCTACAGTGAAATTGGTTTTCAGTCTCACTTGTTAGGCGGTTGCTGTGAGATGGGGACATGAAGAAAGAAAGATCCAAACCTGCAGCATTGAAGACTAGCTTGGTCCTGCCTGTATGCACTTATCTGACACCTCCCCCATCTCCCCACACCCCCCACCCCCACCCCCACACACACATGCAAAACCAAACCCACTGCCATCTCGTCAATTTGGACTTATAGTGACCCTGTACAGGGTTTCCGAGGCTATAAATCTTTACAGGATGAGAATGCCTTCTTTTTCTCCAGCTGAGCGGCTGGTAGACTAGAACTGCTGACCTTGTGATTAGCAGTCCAGTGCTTATCATATCACACCACCAGGGCTCCTTATTTATCTGATAAAGTACAGAGAATGTTTGTTCTCTGCCACCCCCACTACTGCCCACTCCGAGCTGTGACCATGTCCAAAATGGACTCTGGATGGCCAGTGTGGATGCTGTGAGCTCAAAGGTCTCTTGTTTGCCCCCGGGTCTATCAGTGTTTAAACAGCCCCAGAGGAAATGCAGACACACCCTATCAGCAGCTTATGGGCCCATAGCTTCCCAAGTATAGTTGTTAGTCTCTTGAGTTTACCCAGCTCACAGAGCTGGGTAAAACTCAGCTAAAAACTGCACATGCAGGGCCAGACTACGCTACACCAAGATAGGGCAGGGAGAACAAGCTAGCTACTGAGTTGGAGGAGAAGACCTTATTTGAATTTGCCAACATAGAGAACAAAGCTCTCATGTCCTGTGTATTCACAGACACTCAGGGAGAACCAAAGTCTGGCTTAGAATGCACCCAGAGTCAAGTGGTTCCAGACTTCTCTGAGGTGGAAGTGGGTGGAGATGCCTCATGTTACTGCCTACATGTTCCCCATCTTAATTTACCTGGTTGTGGGTTAGGCACTGGGCTGCTAAAGGCAAGGTCAGCGGTTCAAACCCACAAGCTTCTCTGCTGGAGAAAGAGGAGGCTGTCTGTCCCTGTAAAAATGTCTCAGAAACTATATATAAGGTCGCTATGAGTCTGAATCATGTGCAAGTAAAATTTTGCTCAAGATAATCGAAAAAACGGCTGTAACATTACAGCCATTGAACATAGAGGTTCAAGCTGGATTCACATGAGGACGTGGAACGAGGAATATCATTGCTGACATCACATGGATCTTGGCTGAAAGCAGAGAATACCAAAAAGATGTTTCCCTGTACTTTACTGACTATGCAAAGGATTTTGATTTTGTGGCTCATGACAAGTTATGGACCACATTGCAGAGAAGGAGTATTCTGGGACACTTAATTGTGCTCATGAGTAACTTGTACATAGACCAAGTTTGAACAGAACTAGGGGACACTGCACTGAATGGTTTAAAATTAGGAAGGTTGTTTTTTTTCGTCTTACTTATTCAATCTGCATGCTAAGAAAATAATCTGAGAGACTGGATTATGTGAAGAAGAATGTGGCATCAGGATTGGAGGAACAAGACTCATTAACAACCTGTGATATGTAGATGATACAAACTTGCTTGCTGAAATCGAAGAGGACTTAAAATATTTACTGATGAAGAGACTAAAAGATTTAGTGGTGAAGGAAAAAGTCCACAGCCTATGGTATGGATTGCACCGCAATATAAAGAAAACAAAAATCCTCATCACTGGACCAATAAATAACATCAAGATAAATGGAGAAAAGATTGAATTTATCCAAGACTTCGTTTTGCTCAGATCAACCACTAACACTCAGGGAAGCAGCAATCAAGAAATCAAACAACATATTGCATTCAGCAAATCCACTGCACAAGACCTCTTTAAAGTGTTCAAGAGCAAAGATGTCAGTGTGAGGACTAAGGTGCGCCTGACCCATGCCATGGTATTTTCAGTAGTCTCATATGCATGTGAAAGTTGGACAACGAACAAGGAAGACCACAGAAGGATTGATGCATTTATGTTATGGTGTTGGAGAAGAATATTAAAAGTACCGTGAACTGATAGAAGAACAAACAAATCTGTGTTGGAAGTACCATTAGAATGATCCTTGGGAGCCAGGACGGTGAGAATTCATCTCTCATACTTCAGACATTTTGTCAGGAGGGATCAGTCCCAGGCACCAAACTATAATCACCTGCCATTAATTCACTTTTTCACCAGAAAGGCACACAAAGATCTTCATATGAACCACATATTTCAAGAGTTCAAAGAAGGGAGAGATTACTGCCATCTGTTACCATGCTAGGTACAGTGAGATGGATTGATTGGCACAGTGGAAGCAGCAATGGGCTCAAATTTAACAACGATTGTGAGGATGGCACAGGACTGGGCAGTGTTTCGTTCTGTTGTACACAAGGTTGCTATGAGTCAGAAATCCGCTCAACGGTACCTAATAACAACAACAAGTAGGAATTGACTCAAAGGCAGTGGGTTTGGGTAGTCAGCTCAGAATGTGGTTAAAAGAGGTATCAACTGGAGATCAGTTGAACACTAAAATTGTACGCAATTTTGGTATTTACATACTGTGTTATACTGTATCTACCTGCCTGTCCATTTGGCCTGTTGTGGTGGCTTGCATGTTGCTATGATACTAGAAACAATACCACTATGATTTGAAATACTACAAGTGTCATCCATGGTGGACAGATTTCAGCAGAGCTTCCAGACTAAGACAGATGATGAAGAGAGACCTGGTGACATACTTCCAAAAATTATCCAATGAAAATCCTATGGATGACAACATAAGATTGTCTGATACAGTGTAAGAAGATGAGCTTCCTTGGTTGGAAGTCAAAATGTACAGTGATCGCAACTGAACTTCAGCACACCAACAATTGTGAGGAGGACGCAAGACCAAAAGTGTTTTGTTCTCTTGAACATAAGGTTTTCATGAGTCGGAGCCCATTTGATGGCAGCTGTCTATCTCTCTTTGCCTTCAAGGGGTTGAAGGCTTCCAGGGACTGTGGCAAGGATCTGAATTCTCTAGCTGTGTGTTCTGTTGAAGTGATCCTGCTATGAACTGGGGGCCATGGAAGAAACAGCCTTGCCTGGGGCAGAGTCTTGTGCATTAAGAGTTCCCAGGGAGGATGAAAGAGGCCTCTAACTAAACTGCATTTGTTCCCTTTTCCATACTAACCAAATGTTCTTCCCTAAATCCCTCCCCTCTGGGGCATCAATTCAGGGAAAAATTGGAGACCCATTGTCTGAAACTATGTGTGCAACTGACCTATACTTCTGCAAAGAACACTAGCAGTTAAAGAATAATTCCTAATTTCCTGACTTCTCGTTATACCATCATGCCAGAACTCTCAGAAACTGAGGACCTTCATTTCTTTTCCTCAATAAACTTTTTATTTTGCATGTTAAACTTTCCAGTCTTGGACCTTTAACACTTTATAATTTAGCAATTGCTCTAACAGGCAAGTTAGAAAAGGGATAGTAACATACTCTTGCCCTGGGGAACAGATTTCTGGAGTCTGTCTTCTTTCATTTGCTGGAAGAGATTAGAGAGAGTGAAAAGGTTCTTTTTGAGGAGCAGCTGGTCCTTAGCTCTCTCTGACTGGGCCCATTCAATGCCCCATCTTTCTGAGGGTAGTGGGAGCAGACATATGGTCCTTGTCCACCCCACAGTTGATGTGGTGACTTGGTTATCCCAGACTCAGTGATCATTGTCCATGGTGGACATTGTCTATTGTCCATCAGTTACCAACATAGTGCAATTAGTTAATTCAGCTACTGCCTGAAAGGTTGTCCTTTCATGTCTATCCGGAGACACCTTGGAAGAAAAGTCTGGTGATGTGCTTCTGAAAATCAGCCATTGAAAACCCTACGAAGCACAGATCTATCTACTCAGACACACATGCGGTCTCTGTGAGTTGGAGTTGACTTGGGGGCAACTGGTTTGGTACTGTTGTTATGTGCTGTCTAGTCAATTACACCTCATAGTAACTTAATGTGACGGAACTGTCTTACAGAGCTTTGCTGTTGTTGTTAAATGCTATTTAGTCGGTTCTGACTTATAGTGACCCTGTATAGGGTTTCTGAGGAGTGGCTGGTGAGCTTGAACCGCCAACCTAGCAGTTCAAACCAACCATGCAGTCCAGTGCATTAACTCGCAGCACCACACCAGGACTCCACTATAGGGCTTTCTTAGCTGTAATATTTACACGCCACTGTTAACTTGAACAGGAAAAGGTAAAAATCATTCACTGCCCTCACCTGCCCAGGAGGCAAGCTAAAATGCTAATCAGGTCACCAAATGGGACCAATCCCCCTGGTTTTCCTCCTGCCCTCAAACAGGTATGCAGCCTGGCCTCTTCCTGGACTCTGACCCCATATAGGCTCGTGTTGCCCTCCATTCGGGGTTCAGAATCTGGAGAAATTAGCTCCTCCGAATCAGCCAGCTTAATCAAATCTGAAACTCTGCTTCACCTCTCCGAGTGGCCTCGATTTCTTCAAGCATGAATTTAAAGCTGCTGTGACAAACTGAGAGGTTGATTGGTTTGAACCCACCAGCCGCTCTTATGGAGAAAAGACCTGTCGATCTGCTCCAGTAAAGATTATCCTCTAGGAACCCTGTGGAGCAGTTCTACTCTGTCTTCTGGTGTCACTACTTGGTGACACACAATAGCAATCTATACGGTATGAGATTGCCAGGTTTTTCTCCTGTGAAGACACTGGATGCATTCCAACCTACAACCCAACCCATTGCCTCTAGGTTAAGGGTAGTGTAGTGGTTACCAATCAGGCTG
>NW_006408750.1:261232-266469 GCF_000296735.1 Chrysochloris asiatica
TCAAGGTCAGCAGTTCGAAACTACCAGCTGTTCCGTGGGAGAAAGATGAGGCTTTCTGCTCCCGTAAAGATTTACAGCCTCGGAAACCCTGTACAGGGTTTCTGTGAGTCGGAACCAACTCCACGGCACATAATCACCACCACCACCTTTAAGTTAGATAGAGGATGTGTCCGTGTGTAGGTAATCTATGCCTTCCAAGTTGGCTCTTGGACTGGGCTGGACATTCAGCATTCTGAATGTCCCTCATCATTGTGGCTCAGTAGTAGCTGAGCTGTGATCCTCTTCTGATTGTGGTTTTGTGCCATGGAATTGGTTCCGACTCATAGCAACCCTGCACAAGGTTTCTGAGGCTGTAAATCTCTACGGGAGAAAAAGTCTCATCTTTCTCCCATGGAACTGCTGGTAGTTTTGAACTGCTGACCATCAGGTTAGCAGCCCAACTCACAACCACTACTCTATCAGATCCTCTTCTGGGGACTGCAATAGTCCCGAAAGCACAATTCCAACTCTTCATGGTTGCAGATCCCAGCCTTCCTTTAGTATCTTTACCTGAAAATGTTTGCCTTCCCAAGGACTCCAGATACTGTGCTTTGAAAAATGTTTCTCCTCAGCTTTCAACTTCATGTTCCATGCTTCATGGCCACCCCTCCTCCCCGCCAAGAGCCTGTGGCTGGAGTTTCCAGGAACACCAGGCACACATGGAATGCTGCCAGTCGCAGGAGATTCCAAGGGAGATAAAAAGCACATCTTTGACCACTTCTTTACCAAACAGACCCAAGATGTGTAATTAAAGGCCCCAGGACTCTGATGGAAATAGGTTTAAACTTGAGGTAATCCCTTCTGGCACTTCCTCTTCCTAATAACCATCAACAAAAATCAAACAAATCCACCTGGCTCCAGCCAGTAAGTCTATAACAAGCAAAGGTCACAGGAGGAGCGATAAGAAAGCGGTCACAAACAGCGTTACTGGAAACACATGTCAGGACGTGCTAGAAAGTGGCTCCTGCCGCACAGCTGGGACCGACCCAGCCCTGCGCTGGGCCCAACTCAGTGTCTGCCACTGAGACAGAGCGTCAGGGACACAGCCTGGGAGGGCAAGCATGTTGGGGAGCTAATTGGCCAGCTTGGCCCCATGGGAAGGGAGGATACAGAGGGAAGGGGGAAGGGAAAAATTGCTTGTTTTTATTTGTTCTGGAGAATAAGGATTTGTCAGTTTTACCTTCTGTAGAGCTTACCATTTAATTCATTAGTCTATTGATTCCAAACCAAACCAAACTATTATGATCTAGTTGACTCTGACTCATAGTGACCCTTCTAAGAGGGAGTAGAACTGCTCCCTAGGGTTTCCAAGGGTGGAAATTTTTACAGATGCAGACTTCCACTACTTTATCCCTCATATCTGCTGTGAGTTCCAGCTGTCAACTTTCAGGTTAGCAGTGGAGTGCTTAACCACGTCACCACCAGGGCTTCATCTCTATTAATTCAACAAATATTTGTTGAATATTTAATCTACAGGGAGACCCTTGTGTGGTACAGATGATTTGTGTTCAACTACTTAACCGAAATCTACCCAGTGACACTATGCAAGAAAGGCCAGGAGATGAGATTGTTGTTGTTGTTAAGTGCTGTCAAGTAGGTTCTGACTCCTATCAACCCTGTATATAGGGTTTTCAAGGAGCAGCTGGTGGGTTTGAACTGCTGACTATGTGGCTCACAATTCAGTGCTCATCCTATAGTGCCACAACAGAGGTTCTAGAGATTAGATTGTTGTTATTGTTGTTAAGTGCTGTTGAGTCGATTCCGACTCATAGCAACCCTATATAGCGTTTCCAAGGAGCAGCTGGTGGGTTTGAACCACTGACCTTGCAGTCTTAGATTACAGCGATTGAAAACCCTATGGAGTGCAGCTCTCCTCTGAAACACGTGACACACACAGGACCACCACACATCAGAATCAAATCAACAGCAAGAAGTTTGAGTTTTTGTTTGTTTGATCTACAGGTAGGTACTATAGGTAACTAAGTACAAAAACATATAGCACAGAGTCTCCACTTTTCAGAAGTTTAACATTCGATTAGAGAGGGGAGATATATACACCCAATGAACCACAAGTTCTGGCAATTATATCCCCTTAACATTTCTTGAGGAATCCTTGGGTGGTGCAAATGATTAAAGCTGCTAGCTAAAAGACTGATAGTTTGAGTCCACCCAGAAGGACCTTAGAAGAAAGGCCTGGCAATATACTTCTGAAAATTCAGCCATTGGCAACCCCAAGGAACATAGTTCTTCTCTGACACACATGGGGTCGCCATGAGTCAGAGCAGACTTGACAGCCACTAGTATCATTCCTTGAATCTCTCTACTTACTGCCATCCTCATGACCTGTGGTCATGTGCTGAGGTGATGCAATTTTTAATATTCTCTTAATGTTAATCTTCTTTTCTTTCCAACAGTAGGAGTAGTAGTTAGGTGCCTTTGAGTTGGTACCGACTCATAGCAACTCTATACGTAACAGAATGAAACACTGTTGGGTCCAGGGCCAACCTCACAATTGTTGCTAGGCCTGAGCCCATCACTGCTGCCACTTGGCCAATCCATCTCGTTGAGGGTCTTCCTCTTTTTCTCTGACTCTCCACTTTACCAAACACGATATCCTTCTCCAGGGATGGGTCCCTGCTGACAATATGTCCAAAGTATGAGAGACGAAGTTTGGCTATCCTGTCCTCCAAGGAGCACTCTGGATGCACTTCTTCCAAAATGGATCTGTTGGTTCTTTTGGCAGCTCACGGTACTTTCAATACTGTCCTCCAGCACCATAACTTAAATGCATCAATTCTTCTACGATCTTTTCTTTCAGCAAGCAAGGTTAGGAGTATGGATACCATCCTATCACAGACAGTGTTATACTTCATGACAGATCTTGATAAGTTCTTTCTGATGATGAATGTGATGCCATTCCTCTTCAATATGTCATTTCCAGCATAGTAAACCATGTGAATGTCAGATTCAAAATGGCCAATACCTGTCAATTTCAGCTCACCAAGGCCTAGTATATGGATGTTTGTGTGTCTCATTTCATTTTTGACAATTTCCAACTTTCCTACATTCATACTCCATACATTCCATGTTCCAATTATTAGTTGATAATTATAGCTGTTTCTTTTCATTTTAAGTTGTGTCTCATCAGCAAATGAAGGTCCCAAAGGCCTCACTCCATTTATGTCATCACGGTCAACTTTACTTTGAAGAGGCAGCTCTTTCATAGTTGCATTTTGAGTGCCTTCCAACCTGAGGGGTTAATCTTCCGGCACCATATCTGACAATATTTTGGTGCTCTTCATCATGTTTCAGTGTTCAGTAATCTGATGCTGACAGTGTTCTACTGCTATTCATAAGGTTTTCGGTGACTAAATATACGGAAGTAGACCATCTCTTCCTAGTCTGTCTTTGTCTGGAAGCTCATCTGAAACCTGTTCACTATTGGTGACCCTTTTGGCATTCAAAATACCTGTGGCATAGCTTCCAGAATCACAGCAACACACAAGCCACCACAAACTGACAGATGAGTAGTGGTTTCCAATAGTAATGGTCATTGCAAATAATGATAAGCAAATGGAAACAAATAAATCTACCATTCCACCAAACCATCATTCCACCATGGAGTGTATAACTCTTCCAGTATTTTGGGGGGAAACTTGTAGCACTTAGCTATGAACCAAAAGGATGGTGGCTCAAACCCACCAAATGGTGCCTTGAAAGACAGACCTGGTGATTTACTTCCAAAAGGTAATACCCTTGAATACCCCATGGACCAGATCTTTTCTTCACACATGGAGTTACCATAAGTCAGAACCAACTCAGCTGCAACTAGCACCCACCACCACCACCACATAAGGAGATGTTGGCTATGGGAGTGGAGGAGGTAAATCTAAGGCAGCATCACCTCTGAGATGGCAGTTTGCTGAGGGCAGTGGAATGTATGACTGAATGGGGGCTTCATTCCCTTCCTGTGCATCTGTGGAGCTCTGGGCCTCAATGCTATGTCCATGTCAGACAAAAGGTCCTGAAGCAAACTCTAGTTGGGTCACTGTTGAACTTAGCCCTTGAGGTTAAGTAGGTATGTTGACATATCTGTCCCTACCGATGTGTGGGTTCTCTGGAATCCTAGGGTGGTACAAATGGTTACCCAGCTTAGCTATTAACTAAAAGGTTGGAGGTTTGAGTCCACCTAGAGGCACCTCAGAAGAAAGTCCTGGCAATCTACTTCCCCCCGAAGCAGCCTTTGGAAACCCTGTGGAGGACAGTTCTACTCTGACACAGATGGATCACCATGAGTCAGAATCTCAGAATTGACTCAATGGCAGTTGGCTTATGTGTTCTCTGTCTGTAACATTTGTAGCAAGGGATTACAATTAGGGAAAACTTCAAAGTCAGGACAAACAGAATAGAACTAGCAGTGAGCATATATTCAGTACCTACTAAAGTGTCAGGAGTCCAGGTATGGCATTATGGGATAAGCACTAGGCTGCTAGCCACAAGGTCTGCAGTTCAAACCCATGAGCCACTCGGAGACACTATACAGGGTTGCTGTGAGTCGAACCAACTTAACGGCACTTAACAACAACAATAACAACTCTAAGTGTCAGGCTGGTGTTTGTACTTTACAACTGCTAACATCTCCACTTTCAGGGGAGAAATCACAAGGAACTCATTGCTGAGTTCTTCCCCAAGCCTACTGGGAAGGCAGAGCTGGGCTGGAATCCAGACCCTATTTCAACCATTATGCCACACTACTTCCTGTGAAGCATTTTAAAAAGTTTTGTACTTAGGCAGGTTTGTATATAAGATTACTGTAGTTAACTAAACAAAACAACAGAAGAAAAGCTATTGAAAAACTGTCTTTGTTAAGTGGTATTTAGACACCTTATTGTTATTAAATGCCGTTGAGTCAGTTCTGACTCATAGCAATCTTGTATGGGATTTCCGAGGAGTAACTGGTGGGTTTGAACTGCTGGCCCTGTGGTTAGCAGTCCAGTGCTTATCCCACAGTGCCACACCAAGACTCCATTTGACACCTAGCTTAGCAAAAAAAAAAACAAAAACAAAAAACTCCTCAAAAACAAAAAGAATAGTGAAAGGGAGGGTGGAGCCTGGAAGTATACTCTGCAGAATGGTTTTTATGAGTTTGTCACTATGGGAGACAGCATTAATGGGGATATATGCAAGCAAGTAAAAGC
>NW_006408750.1:266804-268945 GCF_000296735.1 Chrysochloris asiatica
GCTCTTCAATGTACACCACATCCAAATGGCAATTTTGGCAAAATTTGAAGGGACATAAATCCTCTTCCTTTTGAATATTCTTTGAGCTTTGAGAACAAAAAGAACTCTAAAGGGGCAAGGTCAGAACGTAGGTTGGGTGGGATAAGGTTTCCTGACAAAATTCTCCTAGGACAGGCCTTACTACCCTCAAAGAACAAATGGGGGCATTGTCCTGTTGGAAAAAAAATTCCTTGCCACAACTTTCCTGGCTTTTTTCTCACCCATACAGTTTTAAATGTCTTAAAACTTTCTCATAGTAAGTGCCTGTGATGTTCCTGTGTCCTTCGAGAAAAATCTATCAAGATTATCCGTCCGCAATCCCAAAAAGCAGTCACCATAGTTTCTGTGTTGACTGGAAAGAACACTGACTTCCAGAGAAGAAGACAAGTGATTTATGGGAAGAACTTGTCTGCAGCCACCCACTGATCCCAGAGATGTGTTTAAACACATTTTATTTGGAATAAACCTGTATAAGTATCAACTGAAGCACTAGTAACAATAGTTTTTGACTTGCCCTAGTATTGAGTGGACTTCTGGTAGAATCAGCACTGGACTTCAAACACAAGGTTGGCAGTTCAAACCCACCAGCCTCTACTCAAAAAACCTATCCAGGGCCACTATAAGTCAGAACTGACTTGAGGGCACTTAACAACAACAGCAAGTATTGAATACTTATATATTGGGGTAGAGTCCTGGTGTAGCGCTGTGGGTTAATGCGCTGGACTACAAAGTCAGTTTGAACCATAAGCCTGGCAGTTCACACTCGCCAGCTGTTCCTCGGAAACCCTATATAGGGTCGCTACAGATCAGAACTGACTTGATGGCACTTAGCAACAATGAAAACCACACATTGGGGTAGGTACCTGCCTAAAACACATTATTTTGAACTAGACTTCTGAGCTTGAATATCTTGAATAAATATAAACGTGTAACTTAAATGTTCAACCTAACATCTAAGCATACATCCTAAGAAGCTGGGGAGCTGGGGACAAAAGTTGTTTTATTTATAAAAACTTTTTATTGTGAATTGACTGAAGGTTTTTAGAGTAGACCATCAGTTCTGTATTCAACAAATCATATCTTTCGTTTCTTGCAATGGTTACAATCCCCTCCATAAACCATCAGTTAACAGTATTTACCTCTATTCAATTTAACCCTGGCATTCTTCCCCCTGTCTTCTACTACCTTAATCTTTCCTCTGCCAACCTCTGTCTTGTTGTATAATTTCCTTCTCTAGCACCCACATTAACATGTGTCTACCCTCGGGCCCTGGGGAGTATAGTTTAAAACACACACACACAAAACCCCAAAACAATCTAGGATAGAATCAAGTTTTGTGCTTTTCAAAACATTTTAAGTCTCCAGATTGCAGATGGTTAGGCACTCTTTTGTACTACTAATAATTGTGACCTGGTTGGTCAAAATGAAAGAAGGCTTTGGAGGCAAGAATCTATTTTGGCAATATGTGCTTGTTGTAGAAACAGAAAGCTGTCAATGAAGAATATAAGTGAGAAAAACTGTGGAATCATTCGAGCCAAATTAAAACAAAACCCAAATCTGTTACTGTGGAATTGATTCCAATTCATGGAACCCCAAGTGTTTCAGAGTGGAACTGCTCCTGTTTTCTTGGCTGTAATCCTTACATAAACAGATTGCAGTTCTCTTCTGCAGTTCCACTGGGTGTGTTCAAACTACCTGTCTTTAGGTTAGTAGTCCAGAGCAAACTGTTTGTACCATCCACCTTTTATGCCATATAACCCATGTAACCCACAGCCATCAAGTTGATTCTGACTCAGCAACCCTGTATAGGCTTTCAAATGCCCATATATCTTTATGGAAGCTGAAAGCATCCTCTTTCTCACACAGAATGGCTGATAGGTTCGAACTGCTGACCTTGGATTTAGAAGGTAAGCTCAAAATCCACTATTTTACCAGAGCTCCTTAACATCAAGATAAATGAAGAAACAATTGAAGTTATCAAAGATTTCATTTTGCTGGGATCCAAAATCAACACTCATTCAAGCAGCAGCCAAGAAATCAAGCAACGTATTGCATTAGACAGACTAGGAAGAAGGAAAGACAAACTACTTCTGAATATTGTC
>NW_006408750.1:277570-282087 GCF_000296735.1 Chrysochloris asiatica
TTTTTTTTTTTTCCTGTTGAATGGTCGATCTTACCAAGGAATTGCTGTATACATTTTAAAAAACTAAGTTTCTTATTTACTTCATATTGTATATATGCTTTGTTTTTGAGCTAGTCTCAAGTCCAATGTGTTTGTATGGTTTTTCTATCTTCTTTTGTTCTGAGAGTTCACCTCTGGTCTAGATATTGTTGTGTTTAGTTTCTGTCTCTTATCAGATTGGAGGTCATGGCTGGCAGTTGTTGGTTTTGGTTTTTTGTTTCCTTTCTTCATGAGGCAAAACTTAAATCTCAGTGCTTTTTCATTTAAGAACTATTTCTTGTGCCTGTCTTATGATCTAGGTTTTCAATATATACTCTGAGAAAGTCTGATATTAATTGGTCTGTTTGCAAAATGGATGAATTATTTTAATTGGTATAACAAGACTTCAAGAAGGACATATTATTCTCAATTGCTTATCTAAAGGATCCTTTGAAGTATGTAAAAGACGCAGTTTTGAGATGTAATAAATTCCTGTCTCTGAATGGTATTGACTTGTTCTTGTTGGGTACTATGAAGTTGGTTCTAATTTATAGTAACCTCAGGCACAACAGAACAAAACATTGCCTTGTTCTGCATTAACCTCACTTTCGTTTTGAGCCCACTGTTGATGCAACTGTGTCTATCTATCTGACTGGGGGGGGGGGGATAGTCTTATTTAGGGATTAGTTTCTCCTGAAAATATGTCCACAGTATGAGAGACAAAGTCTCACAATCCTTGTTTCTAAAATGAATTTGTTTGTTCTTAATTTATTAAGTTAGATCATAATAGTCCTTCAAAGAACTTACTCTGATTGGTCTAATATTAAATAAGTGATTATATAAATTAAACAATACTAATGTTCTCAGGAATAAATGAAATTAAATTCATTCTGACAGATTTTTGTTTGTTTGTAAAACTTGAAAGCAAAATCCTAAAAATGAAGCATTTCTAAATAACTTATACAAGATACTATATGAAATGTGTTTTATTTAGGACAAGGAAATCATTTTTAGAAAACTTTTATTGTAAATTGAGTGAAGGTTTACAGATTAGGTCATCAGTTTTCCATTCAACAAATCATACACTTGGTTTCATTTCTAATGCAGTCCCCTTAGTGTAATAGTTATCCCATTTCCCCCATGTGTTTCTTGATTCCATTCCTCCTTTTTCCCAACCCTTCTGAATTTTGTCCTTAGGTAAATGTTGTCCTTTTGGTCCTGAGTGATTGATCATTCTATGGTGTACACACCTCACTTGTGGTATTATCCCCTCCAATATAACTATCTATTGTGTGGCTGAAAATTGAGCCACAAGGTAAAGGGGCGAATCACTTTTACTAATTTTAAAAAGAAAGATTAAACTGCTTACCAAGAGAATAAAAACAAATTATTAGAAGGAAAATAATTTAACTATCTCTTGTGTTTCAAAATACCTAGGCCAATTTAAACGTATGTAAATAAGTTGATATTAACTGATACTTTTTTACAATGAGCCTCTGAGAGCCACACAGCTCTAGAGAAGCTTTTGAAAAACCCCTACCAATGAAGTGAACATTTCTTTAGGGCACAAGAAAGTAAGAAAAATACGATCAAGACAGTTACCAGAAATTTGGTGGATCGCAAGCATTAAAAACAAAAGAAAATACCTGTGGACAAATCTAAGGTTAGCATGAAAAAAATAATAGAAATGTCATAAGTTTGAATGGAAATATCCATTATTTAGACAAGCTATTACTTCAACAGTAACTATCTTTTATAGTCCATTGGCTTAAATTAATTTCTAAGATTTCTAGGTAACTTATGGTTGTTATTTTTAAGTGCCATCAAGTCAGTTCTGATGGGTCTCCAAGGAGCAGCTGATGGGTATTAATTATAATTGAAGTTTATAAGCTCTTACTTTTTATGCCACAGAGAAAGGAAATTACACACACACACAGAGTACATGTGGTGGTGGTGGTGATGTGCCGTGGAGTTGGAACCGACTCATAGCAACCCTGTACAGGGTTTCCAAGGCTGTAAATCTTTATGGGAGCAGAACACCTCATCTTTCTCCCACAGAACAGCCGGTAATTTCAAACTGCTGACCTTAAGGTTCGCAGCCCCATTCGTAACCACTTCACTACCAGAGCTCCTTAGAGTACATGTAGTACAAATAAATTAGAAGAAAAAAAAATTCTCTTTATGAACTGCCTCAAATTTACAAGGTTTTCCAAGGCACATAACTGTGGTGAAACATAAGATTTTTTTAATCTTTAAGATCTTTGGCTAAATAAGTCCAGTATTGCTTCTCAGTGACCTATGATAAACTCCTGACAGTTCTGAAACTTCATGGCAAGCCACAAAATATTAGTTTCTGCTTTATAAATAGAAAAGTGCTTAAAAGATCTATATAGTATGTTATAAATCACATGAACCACATTGCAAAATCAGAAGCATCACATTTTTCAAATTAAAATGAATGTTTCAGTAATGTTTGCCTGATATTAAACAACAAATACAGAATGCTGTTGTTAAGTGCGATCAAGTTGGTTCTAACTCATAGTAACCCTGTATAGCGTTTCCAAGGAACAGCTGGTAGATTTGAACTACCAAACTTATGGTCAGCAGGCCAGTGCTTATCCTACAGGACCATACCAGGACTCCTAAAAGCATCAAGGTAGTGGTGGTGGTGTGCTGTTGAATTGGTTCCGACTTACAGTGACCCTTTATGGTGTTTCTGAGACTATAAAATCCTTTTGTAAGCAGCTGGTGGGTTCAAACTGATGAGCATATTGTTAGCAACTCAATGCCATGTATATAGATAGATAGATAGATAGATAGATAGATAGATAGATAGATAGATAGATAGATAGATAAGAGTTTTTATCGTGAATTGAGTAATAGTTTACAGGGGAGAATATCAACTTTACATTCAGCATATCATATTTTATTTCAGTGCAATGATTACATAACCCTCCAGGTATCATCATTCAACAATATTTGTTTCTATTCCCTCTGTTTTTGTTTTTTGGATGTACCCCAAAACACCCAGGAATATGTAATCATTTAAACAACCAAAGGGCACATTCTGCAAGCCTCTTGGCCACCAGCACACAGTCTTTCTCTTTCCATGAGTCTAGAGTCCTCAGCTGCTCTATCTCTCCATGCCATAAGCTCTGCCTCCATCTCAGGCGTCCCTGCTTCTCTGGATAGGATCCCACATTCCTCTCCCGCTCTTCTCCCTTAATGATCCTAGGGCCCTCTGTTCCTGGACTGTAAGATTAACCACTCCCGCTTTTTGTTACAAAACTTCTACCTTTACAGTTGTGACAGTCACAATTAGTCATGATAACAATTGGTGGTGGTTATGTGCCGTGGAGTCAGTCCCAACTCATAGTGACCCTGTACAGTGTTTCCAAGGCTTCACATCTTTATGGGAGCAGAAAGCCTCATCTTTCTCCCACAGAACAGCTGGTAGTTTCGAACTGCTAAACATGCGGTTCACAGTCCGATTCATAACCACTATGCTACCAGAGCTACTCAGTATTAAGTCATAAGAATCCTATACCCATCTCCTTTCACCAGACCTGTCTAGACACAATGAAAACTATTCAGCTAGTCCGGACCAATGCCCTAATTTTTACTGCTAACTTGTGGTTGCAACTTTGTTTCCTTTGACTCTAACATTATCAAAGCTAATGGTTTTAAACTGGGGAACTAATATCATTTACCCATAGAATATTTATTACTATTTAGTGGTTGAGAGACTTGATAATTGTATATTGTTGGTATATCCTGATTATTTGATATTATTCTCCAGATATTATGTGCTATATCTGAAGTTCTTTAAAAATAAGGTTAATCATTATGTTTAGAGATACGAAGAGGCTTCCAAAAGTTTGTGAAAATATGGAATGAAAAGATAATGGCATTTCCCACAAACTTTTGGAAACCACTCATATTTTTGTTTTGTTTTTTAAAATTGACTTTATTTGACTTTACTTTTGTAATTAATTCCCATCAGGTCTTTCACTTTTAATAATTATTATTATTATTATAAGTTAACTATATAATTTTTAATTGTCATCTGCAGATAAGTTTTACTTTGCTGATTCACTGAAAATGCTGGAATAAAAATGGACTACATCAGATTTAAAAAAAAACAAACATATCTCCTAGGCACTAGTGAGCTGAAATGGACTAGTATTGGCCATTTTTAATCAGACAATCATGGTTTACAATGACAGGAACAACAAAAGAGAATGGCATCACATTCATTTTCAAAAGTAACATTTTAAGATCCATCTTGAAGTACACTACTGACTTAATAGGATAATATCCATACGCCTAAGGAGCTCTGGTAGCGTAGTGGTTACGAATCAGGCTGTGAACCGCAAGGTCAACAGTTCGAAACTATCAGCGGTTCCGCGGGAGAAAGATGAGGCGTTCTGCTCCCGTAAAGATTTACAGCCTCGGAAACCCTGTGCAGGGTCGCTATGAGTCGGAACCGACTCCACGGC
>NW_006408750.1:282187-284136 GCF_000296735.1 Chrysochloris asiatica
GTTTCAGACTGCTGCTGATCCAGAATTACATGGAACCAAATTTAATTACATAGTACTGAGTAAACTACTAAATAATTGCTATAAGTTTTATACACTGTAAGTGTATATTTTATATTACTATAAGGTTTATATGAACATTGATGATGTACAGTGTTCTATTTTCTAGATATAATTTTTTTTTTCTTTTTTAATGTAAGAATCAGTTATTTCAGTAACTAACAGCACTATACTGGCTACAGAATACAGACAGTCCCAGATTACAAAGGAGATCTATTCTTAGCTATGTCTTTAAGTGGGACATGTAGATGAGTTGGAATCGGTGCATATAATTCTTAATTAGCCTCACTTTAAGGAGCCCTGGCAATGTAGTGAGTTACAAGTTGGACTGCTAAGCGCAAGGTCAGCAGTTCAAATCTACTAGTCACTCTGTGGGAGAAAGATGAGGCTGTCTGCTCCCATGAAGATTTACAGCCTTGGAAACCCTGAACAGGTCACTCTGAGTTCAACCAACAACTACCACCACCTCCAGTCATCCTTTAGTGCAAGAAAAGGCTCAAAGTCTTCTTCATGGTTGAAAAGCTCCATGTGCAGCAAGTGAAGGTGATTGTGATGAAAAATTTGTTGTGAGTAAGGGATGGTTCAATCATTTCAGAGTCAGAGTCCTAATGTGGCACTGGACCACAGGTGGTAGTTCAAACCCACCAGCTGCTCCTTGGAAGCTATTCAGGGCCCTTATGAGTCAGAACCAACTTGATAGCACTTAACAATGACAACAACAAAGAGCAAATAGGAATTGTTATAAGCTGGATATTCACAACTCAGGGATTGCTTTTATCTTGTGGTAAGGGCTTTCCCTCACCTCATGATTCTTAGTATTTAGTCCAAATAGCACATCTTAGTTTTGTGGCTCTAACCTTTTGTTTTGGTTCCCATCTGGATGGATTAGCATACATGCTATGAGATTGAGCTGGACCCAAGGACAATTATTAAGTGACTTACCATTTCCATTTGATGTCCCTTTTCTTAAGAGCTCATTAGTTCAGATCTGTATTTCAATGGTATCATCACTGAGCTTTGAATTTTTTTACCTTCTTAGCATTGGAAGATGCTATGGCACATGTCAAACCTCTGACTAAATACACTCAATGTTATGAATAATTTCACCACAGACTCCATGAAATGAAAACTGAAATGACTATGATGACAGACGTAGTTCTTCAAAGTCGAATGATCTTAGACATCCTTACTTCTACATAATGACACACTTATGCCATTATTATAAAGGATTATTGTATTTATATTCCTGTTAGTAGTGCTAATATCACTCACTATGTTTCCCATATTTGTACCCAAAAAGGTGATCTAATAGGATGTGGAAATCATCAAACAATATCACTAAAATTTTGCTAAACAGAATTCAAAAACAGTTGCAACAGTACATTGACAGGAAACTGCTAGAAATTCAAGTCAGATTCAGAAGAGGCAGTTAGTTGGATGAGGAACATCATTCTCTGTGTTAAATGGATGTTGGCTGAAAGTAGAGAATACCAGAAAGATATTTACTTGTGTTTTACTGACTATGCAAGTACATTCAACTGTGGGGATCACAACAAGCTATGGATGATGTTGCAAAGAAAAGGTGTTCCAGGACACTTAATTGTGCTCAGGAGGAACCTGTACATAGACATGAATAGAACATAGACATTAGAACAGAACAAGGAAATGCTGAATGGTTTAAAATCAGGAAGGTGTGCATCTGGGTTGTATCCTTTCGCTATACTTATCCAATTTGAGCAAATAATCTGAGAAGCTGGGTTATATGAAGAAGAACATGATATCAGGCTTGGAGGAAGAGTCATTAATAACTTGCAGCATGTAGATGCTATAAGCAAAGAGGACTTGAAATTCCTTGAAAGATCAAAGACTACATTCTTCAATATGACTTGCAC
>NW_006408750.1:284266-292350 GCF_000296735.1 Chrysochloris asiatica
GATGGAAGTTGTCTAAGACTTTATTTTGCTTTGATCCATAACTAACACTCATGGAAGCAACAGTCAAGAAACAAAAAAATGTATCACATTAGGCAAATCTGCTGCAAAAGACCTCTTTAAAGTGTCAAAAAGAAAAGATATCAGTTTGAGGACTAAAGTGTGTCTAACTCAACTCATGGCATTTTCAATCACCTTATATGTGTGTGGAAGTTGAAATACCATAGAAGAATCAATGCATTTGAATTATGGTGTTTTGGGAGAACACTGAAAGTATAATGGACTACCAGAAGAACAAACAAATCTATCAGCAAAAACTAGGAAGAACTCCAATGAGATGGATTGACATGGTAGCAGTAACAACAGGGTCAATTTAACAAATTTAACAATTGTGAGGAGGGCACAGGACAGGGCAGTGATTCATTCTATTATACATAGGATCTATACATAGAATTATTATACATAATTCTGTTATACATATGAGTCAGAACTGACTCAATGGCACCTAACAATAACAACAACATGTTAACCATATGCAATGCATGATCCTTTCTTAACTGATATTATAAATATTGATTTTGTTCTTGGGGTGGATGATGGAAAAAATTACTGCTTTGCTTTGGACTGTTTGTATTCCTCTTCCTTTTTATTATTGAAATTATAAAACGCTGTTTGGGTTAATTCAACACACATTATTCATGAAATGCTGTACTTCAAAACCATTTGACCCTGAATATAAAGGCATGCTGGTTTACCAGGCTTTCACCAATGCTCATGCGGTTTTATCACCTCTCTTTTGTCTTCATGGGCATATTTCATCTTGACCTCTATTATTCTGTCCTGACCAAGAAATGTTCCCTGAATGTGGCGTTGTCTGTCGAGATGTTCCCCATAAAACATACTCACCCTGAAGATGAGGACTATTAGCTTGGCAAGATGAAGAAAATAAATTTTGTTAAGCAAATTAAATTTTGTTAAGAAAATAAAATCCTTGCAAAAGGAAGCATACTTGATTGTGGGTGATCAGTATTCCCTGCCTTGATCAAAAGCGAGAAATACACAGATAGATAGTTTCAAACATGAAGGCATTCATCTTAGAACAGGAATGGTGAGATCAACATGCATCCTCAGGAAACAAAAGATCAAGATGTGAATAATTTGTCATAGGAAGAATATGTGTAACAAAACTCACTGAGGCCTATCTTTACATTTTAAAGGGATTCAAATGGAAGCAGATTTTATCAACCATTAATTCCCTAAGTCCTCTTTGTATATATAGGCCTCTCTGTGCTTGAATGGTGGAGCGAGCACTTTTTATTTTTCCACTTTGTACTGCTGTGAAAATGGTATGAGGTTGGCATTGGACCTCCTCTGACTTCACAGGCAGAAGGAGAATCTGACTCAACATCAGCATCAGACAAAGGCCAAATTCCTATGAGGCAGAGGTCACACATACCTTCACCCTCCAACTTTCTTTCTCTTTTTTGATACCAACTATCCCTCCCAAGGCACTCTCTACTTCTCTGCTGGGTTCAAGAATCTAAATCAATGGCCACACTGAACTCACAGATCATATTCATGGTTATGGGGTTTATTTGAGAAGTTAACAGGTTACAATTCAGAATCAGAAATGCTCAAGATATACATCTTTGGTCCAGACAGCCTATTCAAGGCAGGCCTCTCTCTGATCTTCATCCTATCTGCCACTTGACTCCTTGGCCTCTGCCCTCTTCAGGCAATGTTAGAGAGCTCTTTAAGCTCTATGGATAGATGCCAAAAGGCACTCCACTCTACCAGTAAGCTTCAGCCAAAGGTGCATACTCTAGTTCCATGAGTCAATAAGCCTAGCTTCCCAGACAAACGCCTGAAGGTACCTCACTATGAAAGCAAGTTCCTGCCCAAAGGTACTTTCTTGCACCATGAGCTGAGAATTCCACTACTCTGTTTTGAGCTTTTAGGTCTGTTGCCTTTGCATCTTTGCTATGACTCTGCCACATCTCTTAGCAGCATAGCTCTGGGTCTCCTGGACTGAGGTTTAGTGTGCAGGGATCTTGGGGTGCAAAGGACGTGCTCCACTCCTGGCTCTTCTTTCCTGATGATAATGAACAACCCCCCACCCTTGCCCACTTCTGAGATGGTTCATTTTAAACCTAACAGGATGGCAAAACTGACAGACTCCACATTAGAGTTCCATACACCTTATGTTCATGGTCCTACCTGACATGGGTAGTCCTAGTATGACACTATAAGATAAGCACTGTACCGCTTACTACAAAGCCTGTGGTTCAAACCCACCAGCCATTCCTCAGAAACCCTATACAGGGTTGCTATGAGTCAGAGCCCATTCAAAAGCATTTGACAGCCACCGCCTGACAAGGGTGCCACGTACCTTATTTACATTATTAGTAAGCTATCTTATCCCTTTGGTGAACCACAAACACCTCACAGTTGCATAGTCCTATGCTGTCATTTTGGGGTCTTGATGTGGTGCTATAGTCTAAGTACTAGACTACTAACCACAATATTGGCAGCTCAAACCCACCAGCAACTCCTCAGGGTTGCTAGGAGTCAGAAACAAACAATGGCATGTAACAGAACTACCCAGTCATTTGGTAGGAACTACAAAGACTGGTAGCATAGTGGTTACAAATCGGGCTGCAAACCTTAAGGTCAGCACTTCGAAACAACCAGCTGTTCTGCGGGAGAAAGATGAGGCTTTCTGCTCCGGTATTTACAGTCTCAGAAACCCTGTTTGTGAGTGTGTGTGTGGTCAGGGTAACTATGGGTCGGAACCAACTCGACGGCACTTAACAACAACAAAGACTATAGCTAGAAGGAACTATATCAAGTAATTCACGGCATCACAGCTGCCCAGCTAAAGCTGTATTATAAAACTGCTTAAATTATAATGAAATCTTTCATAAAACTCTTTTCTTTCAGTCCTAACAGAATATGAGACTTTCTATCACGACACCACTGATAGTACATTTATATTTCCCAAATGTGAGGTGATTGTAGGATAAAAATTTTCTAAAGTTTAATGGTCATTTATTAAAATACAGGTGTTACTCAGGTAGGACAAGAACTGAATGAAGTTCTGGGAAACTGGGCTCCCCTACAGAGTCTGCTTACAACATTCAATCCTCTGTTCTCCAATTTCACACACAAACACATACACATTCACAAACAGCCCTGAGATAACTGTCTCTGAGTCAAGGGGTTCTTGGTCAAGAGTGGCAATTTAGTCCTAATGTCTCAAGGTTGGATTTACTTAGTCCTGAGACCCAGACACTTCCTCGCTTGACAGAGCAGAGTCATAAAGGGATCCTGTGCCTACTTGTTGTTGTTGTTAAATACTGTTGAGTCAGTGCTGATCCATAGTGACCATGTATAGGGTTTCCAAGGAGCAGCTGGTAAGCTTGAACTGTCAACCTTGTGGTTCAAACCAACTTTGCAGTCCAGCACATTAACACACAACACCACACCAAGACCCCATACTTGGACTCATAAATAGTAGCACAAGCACCTTTAAGTGTCCATGAGTCCTGCACTGCCCTGAAACCAGCCCCATGAGCTGTTTCCCCCAGCAGAGCTGTAGGGACTCTAGGCCCACATGCTGGTCTGGAAGGCAGATAAGTTCCACTGCCTCATTTCATTCAGTACATCACTGAAGTGGGCTGGATGCCCTGAGATATGTGGGGAAACCCCAAAGGACACACTGTACAAAGGAACTCTGCCCAGAGATTAGTGGACAGTGGCGGGCCTCTCTCCTCTTTCCCACCTGGGAGAGTTGGCTAAAGGCTCTGACCCACCTCCCAAACTCCAACCTTCCAGCCTCTTAGAAGAGATTGTTTATGGGAATCAGTCTGTAAAGCAGGTCATATAGTGTTCTTTCAGGCGTCTCATTTACGAGCTTCTGCATGACCCAGAGAGTGCTCTGGGGCATGTACCTCCAATCATAACATCTAAAGGAAAAACCAGAGGATATTTGGCAAAAGGTATATTACATTTTGATTTATTATGTATCTTATTATATCACTCAGAAAAGCGGTTTGGCCAAAATCCCTTTGAAAAGTGGACATTGCCTTTAGAAAGGTTTGAACGAGGATTCCAGGCTTTGAAATTTGGAGCTATGCAAACTTGAGCTTTGGGGAAGTTTTCTCCGCACATAGAAAGACCAGGCATTCCAGTTTGCTGGGAGCATGGCCCCTGTTAATCCCTTTCATTTAAAAAAATATCCTGGGTTGGACAACACATTCTGGTCACATATGATGGAGCTCCAGAAAGAATGTAGCCTTTGTGGGCTGCAAGGGGTCTTTTAGTCTATTCTGCTGCCAGAGGCAACAAGCAGATCCCCCAACCCTGTGAATCTGGGAAGACTCACACACCTCCCTTGTGAGTCCAGCCCAGGTGGCTGAGTGGTAAATGTTCCCTTTTGGCTGCCTCTTTTCCCCTCTGCTGAGGATTCTCTGATGACAGATCAGGAAGCTGGAACGACTGGGACCTGCTGGAGTAATAGCCTCTAGTATTGAATGGCAGGAAGCCAGGAGGTAACTTGTCCTCTTGACTTCCTTGTGATAAAGCTAATGACTCTCTGTGGTGGACTCGTGGAGAACCACAGAGAGGAGGCCAGGGTGCTGGATGGCCTTGTGGAGACTGCAGAGGGTGGTAGGGCTGGTACAGGTCTGTCTGTTGGGTGAGGGCCAGGACCCCCAGGAGCCCAAGGGTCTTTACTTGCTCAAGTTTGCCCAGTACCTTGCCCACCGCAAAGCGTACTGTGGGAGGATGAGGAGACCGCCCTACTCCTGGCTCTCGTTAAACATGGACAACTGCCAAAGACTACTTGGTTAGGGGCTTGTTCTTAGCCTGATTCTTGTCTGCTCCTTACCTAAAGCAAGGTGGAAGCCAGAATGGGTGTCTCTTTGGATAGGGGATTTACTTCTCTATTTTGCTATTTAGGGTAAAATGTGTTTAATTTTACTTGATTATAGGGCATTTAGGAGTTCCTGGGTGTTGAAGTAAGGAGCCCTGAGTGGCACTGTGGGTTAGACATTGGATAACTAACTAGTTGGCAGTTCAAACCCACTGGAGAAAGATAATGCTGTCTGCTCACATAGAGTTAGAGTCTCAGAAACCCTATATTGGATCGTTATGAGTCAGCATTAACTGAATGGCAGTAGGTTTGTTTTCTTGTTTTTGGTTTTGGTTTTGTTGTAGGTGGCACAATGGGTTAGGTGTTCTGTGACTAACTGAGAAGTTAGTGGCTCAAACCCACCAGCTACTCCATGGGAGAAAGATGAGGCAATCTGCATTTGTAAAAATGTATAGCCTTGGAAAGCCTGTGGGACAGTTCTACTCCATCCTACAGGGCTGCTATGAGTTTGAATTTACTTGATGGCAGTAGACAGGGTGAAACAAATGGTTAACAGATTCAGCTGCTGACCAGTTGGCAGTTTGAAACCATCCAGTTACCTCAGACTTCTGGTGTGCACTGTAGGATCAGCACTGGCCTGTGAACCACAAGATTGGCCATTGAAATCCATCAGTTGCTCTTTGAAAATCCTACACATGGTCATTATGACTCAGAGACAACTCAATGGCACTTAACAACAGAGGTACCTCAAAAGAAAGTCCTGGAGATCTTCTTCCAAAAGATCAGCTCTGGAGCACAGTCCTACTCTGATACACATAGGATTTACAACTGAGTCACAATGGACTCCATGGCAACTGGCTTATAGGACATTTCTTGAGTTCCCTCCAGTAGACCATGCTAGGTAATTATGCTGGAAGTACGATTACAAACTGGATACTGATTCTTCCTTGTGAGTACGGTGGTGTCTGGCATAATGCTCAGAACTAGGGACACAAAGATGTTGTTGTTATTAGGTACCATCGAGTCTATTCTGTCTCCTAGTGACCCTATGTGTAACAGAAGGAAAAACTGCCGGATGTTGTGACATTCTCACAATTGTTGTTATGCTTGAGTTATGTTGCTGCCACTGTGTCAGTTCATCTCATTGGGGGTCTTCCTCTTTTTCTCTGACCCTCCAATTTACCAAGCATGATGTCCTTCTCCAAGGAATGGTCCCTTCTGATAACATGTTTGAAGTATAAGAGATGAAGTCTCACCAACCTGGCTTCTCAGGAGCATTCTGACTGTACTTCTTCCAACACAGATATTTGTATGTTCTTCCAACAGTCCATGGTACTTTCAGTATTCTGCTCCAGCACCATAATTCAAATGCATCAATTCTTCTCCATTCTTCCTTATTAATTGTTCAACTTTTGCATCCATATGAGGCTACTGAAAATACTATGGTTTGGGTAAAGCACATCTTAGTCCTCAAACTGCTATCTTTGCTCCTTAACATTTAAAAGAGGTCTGTGTAGAAGATTTGCTTAATGTAATACATTGTTTGATGTCTTAATTGCTATTTCCATGAGGGTTCATTGTGGATCCAAGCAAATTGAAAAATTTGACAACTTCAGTCTTTTCTCCATTTATCATGATGTTCTTTATGGGTCCAGTTGTGAAGATTTTTGTTTTCTTTGCATTGAGGTACAATCCATACTGAAGGATATAGTCTCTGATCCTCAACAGTAACTATTTTAAGTCTTGTTCACTTTCAACAAGGAAGGTTGTATAATCTGCATATCTCACTCAGCTTGTTAATGAGTCTTCCTTCAATCCTGATGCCATGTTCTTCTTCATGTAATCCAGTTTCTCAGATTATTTGCTCAGCATACAGATTGAATAAATGTGAAAGAATACAACCATGCCACAGGGCTTTCCTGATTTTAAACCATTCAGTATCCCCTTATTTTGTTCTGAGTACTGCCTCTTGGTCTATCTACAGGTTCCTCATGAGCATAATGAAGTGTCCTGAAATCCCTATTCTGCACAAGGTTATTTATAGTTTGTCATGATCCACAGAGTGAAAAACCTTTGCATAGTCAATAAAGCACAAATAAACATCTTTCCAATATTATCTGTTTTCAACCAGAATCCATCTGAGGTCAGCAATGATATCCCTAAATTCATGTCCTCTTCTGAATCTGGCTTGATTTTCTGGCAGTTCTCTGTTGATGTACTGTTGCAATCATTTTTAAATTATCTTTTGCAAAATTTTACTCTCATGTGGTATTATATCGTTTTATGATTTCTGCATTCTTTTGGATCACCGTTCTTTGGAATAGGCACAAATATGGATCTCCTCCAGTCGGTTGGTCGGGAAGTTGTATTCCAAATTTGTTGGCATAGATGAGTGAACACCTCCAATGCTTCATCGGTTTGTTGAAAGATTTCTATTTGTATTCTGTCAATTCCTGGAGTTTTGTTTCTCAGGATACCTTCTGTGCAAATTGGACATCTTCCTTAGGTATCACTGGTTCTTGATCGTATGCTACCTCTTGAAATGGTTGACCATCAACCATTTCTTCTTCTTCTTCTTCTTCTTCCTCTTCCTCTTCCTCTTCCTCTTCCTCCTCCTCCTCCTCCTCCTCCTCCTCCTCTTCCTTCCTTTCTTCTTCTTCTTCTTCTTCTTCTTCTTCTTCTTCTTCTTTTCTTCTTTGTTTCTATTGTGGTTTGAGTAAAAGTTTACAGGGCAGATCATCAGTTTTACATTCAACAATTCATACACCTTGTTTCATTACAATGATTATAATCCCATCCATGTACCATCAGTTAACAGTGTTTCTCTCTATTCACTTTAGCTCTTTTTTTTAAGCACTCAGTCATATATAATAATTTATACCACCAAAGGACAAATTCTGCAAGCCTGCCTCCTGGCCACCAGCTCTCAGTACCTCCCTTCCCATAAATCTAGAGTTCTCAGCTTCTCCCTCTCTCTCTGTCCGCATCTCTGCCTCCATCTCTGGTGTCACTGCTTCTCTGGATAAGATCTCACATTCCACTTATGCTCTTCTCCCTTGATGGTCCTAGGGTCCTTTGTTTCTGGTCTGTAAGATAAACCTCTCCCCCGTTTTTTATACAAAACTTCTACCTTTACAATTGTGACAGTTGCAATTAGTCATGATAACTATTACTCACTATTGAATCATAAGAATCTTATCCACATCTCTTTTAA
>NW_006408750.1:296600-309298 GCF_000296735.1 Chrysochloris asiatica
TTTAAGTCATTAGTGTCTAATGCATCAAATCTGTTCTTGAGATGGTCTCTAAATTTATGCTCAAGATCATATTTTGACTTTCATGGCTTTGTTTAAATTTTCTTCAGCTTTAGTCTGAACTTGCATATGAGCAGTTGATGGTCTGTTCCATAATCTGTCCCTGGCCTTGTTTTGTCTGATGATACTGAGCTTTTCCACCATCTCTTCCCACATATTCAACTAGATTCCTATGTATTCCATGTGTGATCCATGTGTAGATTCGCTTTTTATGTTGTTTAAAGAAGATATTGCAAGGAATAAATTTTATCAGGAAGAAAGAAAAAAGGCAGTGCTTTGTTCTCTTATGCATAGGTTCTGACTCATAGTGACCCTATGTGCCACAGAACAACGAATTCTATCATGTAATCTCCAGCAGAATTTCTAGCACCAAGACCATATTTTCCTACTACTAAACCTTCCTCTTTGTTTGCAGTTTTCATATTCCAGTCACCAGTAATTATCAATGCATCCTGATTGCAAGTTTGATCAATTACAGACTGAAGAAGTTAGTTGTTGTTGCTGTTGTTTAGTGCTGTCAATTAACACATAACAACTTGGTACAGGGTTTCTGGGGAGTGGTTAGTGGGTTTGAACCACCAACCTTGCAGCTAGCAGTCCAGTTCTTATCCTACAGTGCCACAGAAGAAGTTGGTAGAATTCTTCAATTTCATCATCATTGGTTTTAATGGTTGGTGTGTAAATTTGAGTAATAGTGGTATTAACTGATCTTCCTTATAGATATATGGATATTAACCTATCATAGACAGCATTGAACTTCAAGATAGATCTTGAAATGTTCTTTTTGATGATGAATGTGATGCCCTTCCTCTTCAATTTGATGTTTCCAGCATAGTAAACTATTTGATTATCCATATTCAAAATGGCCAATACCAACCAGTTCATTTCAAGGATATCGATCTTTATGCATTCCATTTCATTTTTGATAACTTCCAATTTTTCTGGATTCATACTTCATGCATTCTATGTTCCAATTATTAATGGGTGTTTGCAACTGTTTCTCCTCATTTTGAATTGTGCCCCATCAACATATGAAGGTCCCAAAAGCTTTACTCCATTCACGTCATTATGGTCAATTCCATTTTGAGGAGGTAATTCTTCCCCAGCCATAGTTTGAATGCCTTCCAATATATGGCAATGTTCTGCTGTTATTCATAAGGTCTTCAGTGAGTAATCATTCAAAAGTTGTCAATCTCTCCTTCTTTCTAGTCTGTCTTAGTCTGGAAGTGTCTCTGAAACTTATCCATCATGGATGATCCTGCTGTTATTGAAAATACTGGTGGCATAACTTCCAGCATCACAGCAACACACAAGCCACAACAGCATGACAAACTGACAGATGAGTGACGGGGGACACAGAGAAGGGAATGATTACTCTGCCTCTGGCTATCAGGAGGGTTTGGGAAGGCTTTGAAGTTTGTGGGAGAACTTTAGATGGTAGGAAAAGATGACAAGGCCTCTCCTGGCCAAGAAAAGTGCTTCAGCAAATGCCTGGCGGTGTTTGAAGAATGGCAATAGTTTGGTATGATTGAAATGGAGGGAAAGCTGCGCAGCAGGTTGGAAATCAGTCTTGTAAGGTGTAGTGAGTAAGATCCTCTGAGTAAGCCTACTGCCCCAGCCCTGCCACACCCTGCAGACTAGCTGTGAGACCTTGGACAGGTTATTTTTGTTCTTGAAGTCATAGTTTATTTGTCCTGATGTGGCACTGTAGGATAAGCACTGGACCACAAGGTTGGTTCGAACTGAAAAGTCGGTGGTTCAACCTCACCAGCTGCTCCTTGGGTCCCTGGGAGTCAGAAATGACTCAACGGCATTTAACAGCAACAGCAATAATATAATCCCCTTCATAGGTTTGTTGTGGTGATTAAAAGATCTACAATGTATTGGTGGTACAATGGCTAGGCCCTTGACTACTAATTGTGAGGTTAGGAGTTTAAACTCATCCCGCAGCTCCAGGGAAGAAAGGCTGGGATATGGTAAAGATAACAGCCTAGAAAATCCTATAGGGCAATTCTACCTTGTCCTGGAAGGTCCTTATGAGTTGAAATAGACTCAACAATACCTACAGGATGTAAACCACTCAATACAGTCTTGCATATAAATGCACACAAGTTGTAAATTATTGGTACTGTGTTGTCTATTAAAGTAAAGGTAGGTTGTTTTTTCCCAAAGACATATGACTTGAACCACTGGGTGAGCCTGTAGCGCTGCACTCCTGAACCAGACTGACCTATGATTTCATTTAGGAAGATACTATCTGATGCAGGATGTTAATGGAAGGAAACTCACATGGCTGGCTTGCTCCTGGCCGGACTGCCATCATCGTCCTCAGACAACTGCATTAGGCTAGCAGGGTGGCTTTTGGCATCAGTAATGCATCTGTTAATGACCTTTTTTTTTTTTTTTTGCTAAGTGTTTATTATAGAGCTGCTATGTGCCAGGACTTGGGTTCAAAGCTTTAGTAAGAATATGTGGATAAAGGTGATGGGGAGGTGGGGAAAGGAGAGAAAAAAACCCACTTCTTTCTCAAAGTTTTTATAAGATCACAAATATGTCATTTTAAATCAAATAGTAATTTAACTATTTTTATTATCCTGTACCAGGAAACTTTGTGAGGGACAAGGAGGGTAGAGGGTGTGTGTGTGGAAACTTCTTTCCTTCTGTTTGTCTTTTTCATTGAAGTGTAGTGTCTACAGAGGAGCCACTGTGGTCATAGGTGTCCATTTGTTTGCTTGGCGGACGTTTATTGAACAGCTACTATGTGCCATTTTACAAACCCACTGCCATCAAGTTGATTCCAACTCATAAAGATACTATTTAGGGTCTCTGAGACTGTAATCTTTATGGGGAACAGACAGCTTCATCTTTCTCCCATGGAGTCGAGCCACTGGTGGATTTGAACCACCAACCATGCGGTTAGCAGTTCATTGCTTAAACCAAAGCATCACCAGGGCTCCTTTACTATTATTGTTGTTGTTGTTAAGTGCCGTCGAGTCGGTTCCGACCCATAGCGATCCTGTATAGGGTTTCCTAGGAGCAGCTGGTGAGCTTGAACCGCCGACCTTACAGTTCAAACGCTTTGCAGTCTGGCGCGTTAACCCACAGCGCCACACCAGGACTGCGTATTATAGGTACTAGCTTTTTCTTATAAAACGCTCCTTGAGACTTGAAGCGCTCTTGTAAGGTTGCTAAGAGTACCCTTCAGTGATGGTTTTTTGCTTTAGGCAGAATCAAGTTCACTTTTCCTGCCTGTTCCTTTTCACATAGATTTGGAAGCGAAAGGTAGAAAACCCATGTACCGCGTATGAATATCGCCATGAGCTTGGATTCAAGGCTATCCAGAAGAGTAATGGGCAAGCAAATTGTTGTGGGGAGAAGTTTTGCTCTTTGTTACTAACCTAAATGTCGGCGGTTTGAACTCTCACAAAGAGGCCTGTTGATCTGCTTCGATAAAGATTACAGATTATGGGGCAGTTCTACTCTCAAACACGAGCTGGAATTTACTTGATGCCAATATGTTTGTTTGTTTGTTTCCTGGGGTAGGAGGCACATCTGGGGCTGATTTCCCTAAAGAATAGCCAGCTGGACTCTCCCACCCTGGATTTTATACTTCATTCTTGGTTTCGTGGGGAGGGTTTCAATCTGTGACTAGAAGGAGTACTTTCTTACTCTTTTCCTCCTCAACACACACTTTGAAACCAGTATCTACAGGAGGGTAGTTTATTCCTTTGCATTTTAATGAAGGAGATGGCTGCCTCAGACATGTTCCATAGGAGAATTAGAGGTATGATAAAAAGAATTTCTATCACCAGTAGCCTTCATTTTTGAGTACTTATAATGAATCCTGGTGTGTCGCTGTGGGTTAATGCACTGGACTACAAAGTCAGTTTGAACCGCAAGGATGGCAGTTCGAGCTCACCAGCTGCTCCTCAGAAACCCTATTAAGGGTTGCTATGGATCGGGACTGACTCGACGGTGCTTAACAACAACAACAACAAACAATGTTTAGGATGCTCTGGTAACATAGTGGGTTACAAGTTGGGCTGCTAACTGCAAGATCAGCAGTTCAAATCTACCAGCAGCTCCACTGGAGAAAAAAATGGCTTTGTGTTCCAGTAAAGATTTACAGCCTCAGAAAGCCTATGACAGGGTCCCTATGAGTCAAAACTGACTCTACAGCACATCACCACCACCATCACATAACATTCAAAGCAAACAAGTACTTTCTGTACAATGTCTTATTTGATGCTCACAACTACCGTGTCATATTTGTACTCTCATCCCCACTTAACAGACAAGGAAAAACAAGACCAAGAGAATGGGTAAACAATGAGTATACACAAAGCTGGGAGTTTAGCCATCTCTTTTAGGGTTCAGTGTGCACGACCATCACCCAGGTACTATCCTGGGAGTGAAGTGGCTCAAGCCATGGGTTTCTTCTCCCCTTGACATCGTCTCTTCTCTTCTTCCCTCCCGTACTCTCCTGTTGAATAACTCCTCTTTATTTTATTGTTGAGAATATACACAGCACAGCATATACCAATTCTACAATGTCTACATTGGCAATCCATTGTCTGCTGCCATTGTCACCCTCCTTTTCCAAATCACTTTAACGATTCTTCAAACCCAGGCTTAGAAAACCCTCGTGCGCTTTCTCTAGCTGTGGGGCCATTTTGTAGCAAAACACCCTCCCTCTGGAACTGTAAGAGTTAACTCTGGCCTGGTGCTTCACAGATTAATCCCTTGGCCTTGAGAGGCGGCTATTAGTCCCGCTTTCTAATTAAAAATGGCCACCACTGGCTTTCATCCCCGTGCTAACTAGAAGAGTGTGTGTACGCTTGTGTGGACTGTACTCATTGCTCTTTATCTCCATTTCCTGCTTCATATTTAATTTGGCATTTTTTCCAATTTGTGGCTGTGGAACACATGTAAGATTGGGACCATCGTCTGTTAGTAATCATTCGTGCATTCTGGGCTGGTTTGCTCCCATTGAGTCCAACCAAAGGCTTGTGGGTTCTAATCTTTCTGCCTCACATAAGTTACTTGGTCCTGATGGCTCTGGTTTCTGAAGGGCCTGGCTTCAAAACAGCAGTTTTGTCCAGCACATTGCTTTCGGGAAACTCCGGGATGGTTCTCAAATCACAGGAAGAGGAGAGGTGGCATAGAACCCCAATTTGGTAGCTAGAGAACTGAAGGTTCTGAGGAGAGTCCCCTTGCCTTTGGGTTATCCTTGGTCGGGTTGAATAAGAAAGATGGTTATTGCATGCCACTTTCTATCCTTTCTCAGAAGTCTCGGGGCCTAAGCCAACCTGAACTATACTCTCAGGATGGGGGCTGTCCCTGCTTAGCAGCACGGCCTTGTAGAAGCCTGGCGATAAGGTTGCTGAACCTAGGCCTCAAGGGTTGAAGCCAGTTGAAGGAGAGTCTGATGGGAAGCTCTGCCTTCTCATTGGTTAGTCTCAGCCTGTCCATGGGTGTGATAAGGAGATTGATGCAAATCCTATTGTTGCTAAATGGTCCTAGGTACCCAATTCCCATGCTGTCCAAGGGCCTACCCCAAACATTCTAGCCATGATGGTATCTGTTATCATTCTTACAATTCGTGAGACTTGCCTCTGTCCTGGGTATTTCTGAATCACAAAGATTTTTTTCTAATTAGACTACCCTGATGGCCAAGGATTATCATATATTGTGGTTAAGTGCTGGTGAGTCAATTATGATTCTTAGAGACCTTGTATAGGGTTTCTGAGAAGCAGCTGGTAGATTTGAACTGCCAACCTTGAAGTTCAAATGACCTAGTGGTCCAGTCCATTATCCTGTAGTGCTACATCATATATTTAAAATAAATAAATTCAGTTGCCATTGAGCTGATTCTGACTCATGATGACTAGTATGGTAGCAAGTAGAACTGTTCTATAGAATTTATAATGGCTGATTTTTGGAATTAGATTGCCAGACCTTTCTTCTGAGGTGCTTGGGATAGATTCGAACTTCTAATCTTTCAGTTAGCAGCTAAATGTTGATTTATGTACAGGGATTCCTATCTTATGTACAGAGGAATCAAATTAATTGTAGGAGAATGGGATAGAAGCTTAGAGTGGGTCTGACCTGTCAAAGGCAGAACTGGGGTGCCTTAGGAATGTGCTTGGAGGCAGAAGGGGAAGTCTACAACAGTATGTATTTCTATGTGATGTGCATGAGTATTCTAAGGGGAGAATTCTTGTCTTCATGAGCACATGAATAATTTCTTTTAGATCAGCAAGAGACTGGTCCCTATGAGGTGGAGATGTCCCAACTGTCTGACTTCTCCAACATGTTGTACCACTCCATAATCCTGGATATCAATCACCACTTCTCCCCTCCCTTACGTCCCAGGGTTCTACAAGGTGCTCTACAACGTCTTACAAAACTCACGACTGTTAAAGGAAATGGCTCACGCAATTATGAAGGCTGTTAAGTCCCAAATCTCAGATTTCAGTCTGGAGGAATCTTCTCACCTTTGTAGTCTTAGGAGCTGAGGAACTCAAATCAGCAGTCAGATGACAGGCTGTTGATGCAGGAGGAAGCAGGAGTTGGTGAATCTGGTCAGGTGATGGGCCCAAAGTCATACGAATTAGAGCCAGAATTGCATCTAGGGCAAGATAGAGAACTTTTCAAAAGCAATTCTATAAATTGGACTCAGACCATGTCCCCAAGACATACTAAGGGTGGCGACTTAAGTCACACCTTCTAGTAAGGTGGGGACATCCTTAATCCTGTTGTTGGTTAGTGCTATCTAGTTGGTTCCAGCTCCTAGTGACCCTGTATAGAGTTTCTGAGGAGCAGCTGGTGAGTTCAAACAGCTGACCTCAAGGTTCAAACTGACCTTGAGATTCAGTGCTTACCCTACAGTACCACACCACCTTAATCCTTACTCCTTTGTTGTTGTTAAGTGCCTTCAGAGTGGTTCAGTGTGTATCCCAGAGTGCCACACCAGGAATTCTTACTCTTTTGTTGTTATTGTTGTTGTTACATGTTGTTGAGTTAATTCTGAATCATAGCAACTCTGTATAGGCCTTGTTGTTAACAGCTGTTGAGTCGGTTCCAACTCATAGTGACCCTGTGTAGGGTTTCTGAGGAGCAGCTGGTGAATTTGAACCATGGACCTTGTTGTTCAAAATGACCTTGCAGTTCAGCGCTTTAATCCACAGTGCCACATTTACAAGGATGTAAATCTCTGTTGTTGTTGTTAAGTGTCGTTGAGTTGATTCTGACTCATAGTGACCCTGTGTAGGGTTTTGAGGAACAGTTGGTGGATTTGAACTGCCAACCCTGTGGTTTGTGTCCAGCGCCTCACCAGGAGTCCATCCTAACTTGTTGTTGTTGTTAAGTGCCATCGAGTCTGTTCCAACTCATAGTGACCCTGTATAGGGTTTCAAAGAAACGGTTAGTGAATTTGAACTGCCAACCTTGTGGTTCAAACCAACCTTGCAGTCCTTCGCTTTATGCCACAGTGCCACACCAAATCACAGCACCACACCAAATAGAGACTAAGGTTTACCATACCCACAGAATGGAATAATATGACAAAAAGGATCATATAATACAAGGTTGTCCTGCAATGTACCTCCCAAGGACTTCTTTAGAGTTAAGAATCACGGGCCATGGTGGTAAGTGATCTGGACAAGGATAGTAAGAATGATTGCACAATTTGAATAATATAGTCAATGCCAACGAATTGTACAGGTAGAAATTGTGATGGCATATGTTTTGTTATGCATGTTTTCACCACACAAAAAAAGGGAATCACTGACCCAAACATTTTCTCACATCACAAAAGAGAGTTGGAAACAGTACAGATAGGTCCTGGTGGAATGGGTGAGGTTCAGAGACGGGGTGGGGCAGTGAGGAGTAGTCGTGGGCTTGTCTGAACAGTTCTAGATCTCATACTTTCAGCTAACTTGCAGTGATGGGGAAGAGAGCCATCTTAGAGGACTAAATGAGGTCAAAAGAAGTAGTTTTAATTTCCTTGCAGACAAGAACAATCCGTTGCTTTTACTTGCTCTTGTTATTGATGTTATTAAGTGCTGTTGAGTTGGTTCCAACTTATAGTGACCCTGTATAGGGTTTCCAAAGAGTGACTGTTGAGTTTGAACTGCCAACCTTGCAATTCAAAGCAACCTCGCAGCCCCATAGCAGCATGCTCTTAGCATTGTATAAAGCTCAAGTACAAAGAATTATGACCAGTCTAGATGCCCTGACTTTGAATAATCCATTATAAAAGTACAGTTCCTTTTATCACAATATTCTTATCTTCTGTTTGTCTCCGAGCTGAACAGAAAAGCCTTAAGCTACACCCCAGCTGTAGAGTTCTTAGACCAAAAGCTACTGCTTTCTTCCTGCAGGAACCCTGGGGTGTTTGGGGGTTAAAAGGCCTGGGCCAGCCATGTGTGTTTAAAAAACAAGACTGACTCCTCAGCCAGCCCGGCGGCTCCAGCCTGACTCCATCCTGCTGTTAATGGAGGACAGAGGACCACTTATAGCTTCCTCTTCACCCCATAACAAATAACCCGGTGCTCCCCCAGGCCTTCCTGTGTCCCCTGCCCCCACCATTCTCTTGGTGGTGGCAGCAGCAGGCCTGTTCCAGTCTGGTTTCTCGGCAGGCCCTGAGGTCAGCCCCCAACCAGGCGTCTGGGCCCTGCTCCTCCTCACTGTGTGCTGCTGTGGACATTTTGTCTTCCCGAGATAAGGCCCTAACTAACCACATTAGCAGGACATTTGGCAGGTTGGTCTTGCCTCTGTCCTGTGTTTGCAGACTCTAGAGCCTCCCGGGCTGGGCAGGGCAGGGCAGCACTTTCCTTGCAAGTCAAACTTTGAGCACAGGCTCTGTGGCACCTCCTCTGGGAAGCCCTCCCTGACTTCTCTAGTCTGAGTATTGTTATTCCTTTGTTGCACTGATTTAACATATATTTGTCAAGTACCTTAAAAACATCTGGCACATAATAATAATTCTCAGTTATTGTAATTCACTATGCATCCAGCTTGGGACTAAGCAACTCATGGAATATTTTACTGATTTCTCACTAGAGTACTATGAAGTTGGCACTATTGCTATCTCATTTTATAGACAAGGGAATGAAGGCATTTCTATGCTTCATTTTCTTAGTTTTTATCACTCTTTGTGGTAACATTATGTACTTATTTGGTTACATGTTTAAGGTCTAGCTTCTTGTATTGTGTCATGAGCTCCATCAAGGCAGGGATTTCCCTCCTGAGGTGCCAGGGACCTGGCATGAGCAGTACCTGGTACCGGTGATGTAGCCAACAAATGTTTAGCAGTTTAATGAGACACAGGTTAAATGTGTTGTCCATGATCTCACAGCAGGTGCCCACATCTCTGAAATGGGAACTAATGCCCACCTCCCCAAGTCTTGAGAATTTGGAAATAATGCTGGGATCACTTGGTTGATCATCCAAGCTCAGTAAATGACAGCTATAAACACAAAGCTGGGCTCATCACAAACACTCAAGAAGTCAGTGGACTGAGTTAAAAAGACAAAGAAATCAGTTTGTCATCTTTTATTAAATTATAAGCCTAATACCTGAGCACATGCTCATTGTAAAAACAAAAACTAAAATTAAAAAATCAACCAGTGCAACATTATAAATTCAAAGCGAAGTCTTTATATCCTTCTTTGCCCAAATCCCATCTTCTTCCCTCATAGCAACCACTATTAGTGCTTTGGGATGGATTGTTTAGAAAGTTTTTATGTTGTTGTTGTTAGGGGCCAACTTGTAGCGTCTCTGTGTACAAAAGAACAAAACATTTCCGTCTTCCACCATCATCACAAGTGTTACACTTGAGCCCACTGCTGCTGCCACTGTGCCAATCTGTCTCCTTGGGGGGTCTTCCTCTTTTTTGCTGACCCTCTACTTTACCAAGCATGATGTTCTTCTCCAGGGACTGGTACCTACTGATAACATGTCTGAAGTATAAAAGAGGAAGCCTGGCCATCCTGGCTGTACTACTTTCAACAGATTTGTATGTTCTTCTGGCAGTCCATGGTACTTTTAATATTCTTCTCCAACACCATAACTCAAATGCATCAATTCTTCTATAATCATCCTTGTTCATCAACTCTAACATGCATATGAGTCTATTAAAAATACCATGGCTTTGGTCAGGCGCAACTTAGTCCTCAAACTGACATCTTTGCTATTTAACACTTTAAAGAGGTCTCATACAGTATATTGCTAGATTTCTTGACTTCTGTGAGTGTTGATGGTGAATCCAAACAAAATGAAGTCTTTGATAACTTCAATCTTTTCTCCATTTATCATGATGTTATTTACTGGTCCAGTTGTGAGAGTTTTGTTTTCTTTACATTGAGGTGCAACCCATACAGAAGGCTGTGGTCTTTGATCTTCATCAGTAAATATTTTAAATCCTCTTCACTTTCAGCAAGCAAGATTGTGTCATCTGCATATCATAGGTTGTTAATGAGTCTTCCTCCAATCCTGATATAATGGTCTTCTTCAAATAATCCAGTTTCTATGACTATTTGCACTGCATGTTGTTGTTGTTAAGTGCCCTTGAGTCATTTCTGATTCATAGTGACCCTTTATAGGGTTTTTGAGGCTTTTAAATCTTTGAGGGAGCAGAAAGTCTCATCTTTCTCCTGTGGAGTGGCTATTGGGCTAAAACTCCAGACCTTGTGTTTGCAGCCCAGTGATTTTCATATAAATATTTTCTTATAAATTGAATAAAAAAGAATACTACCCTGATGTGCACCTTTCCTGATTTTAACCATTAAGTATCAGCTTGTTCTGTTTGAACAACTGCTTTTTGGTCTGTGCACAGGTTCTTCATGAGCACAATTGAGTTTTCTGGAATATCCATTCTTCATTATCCGTAGCTTGTCATGATCAACACAGCCAACAGCCTTTGTATAGTCAATAAAGCACGGACAACATCTTTCTGATATTCTCTGCTTTCAGCTAAGATCCATCTGATTTCAGGAATAATAGCCCTCATTCCATTTCCTTTTCTGAATCTGCCCATTCCCTTTCCATGTACAGTTGCAGACATTTAAAAAAATTATCTTCACCAAAAATTTGCTTGCATATGATATGAATGATATTGTCTGATGATTTCTGTATTTCATTTGGTCACCTCTTTTTGGAATGGGTACAAATATGGATTTCTTCCAATCGGTTGGTCAGGTGTTCCAAATTTCTTGACATAGATGAAGGAGTGCTTCCAATACTGCATCATTTTGTTGAACTATTTCAATTTGTATTCCAACAATTACCAGAACCTTGTTCTTTGTTTATGCCTTCAGTACACCTTGGACTTTGTCCTTCAGTACCATTGGCTCCTGATCAAATACTACCTCTTGAAATGGCTGAACATCAACCATTTCTCTGGGGTACAGTGATTCTATGTATTCTTTGCATCTTTTTTTGATGCTTTCTGCACCATTCAATATATTTCCCATAGATTCCTTCAATATTGCAGGTTAAGGCTAAAATGATCTTCAGTTTCCTCAGTTTGAGAAGTACTGACCATTTCTTCCCTTTTGGTTTTATAACTCTGGGTCTTTGTACATTTCATTGTAATGTTTGGCTTTTTTTTTTTGAAAATTTCTGTTCAGCTCTTTCACCTTCTCATTTTTTCCATTTGCTTTAGCTTCTCTACACTGGATAGCAAGTTTCAGAGTATTTTCTGACATTCATTTTGATTTTTTTCTTTCTTTCTTGTCTTCTTTGTGACCTTTTGCTTTCTTCCTGTATGATGTTCTTGATGTCATCCCACAGCTCTTCTAATCTGCAGTCATTAGTGTCTAATGCACTAAATCTGTTCTTGAGATGATCTCTAAATTCTGGTGGGATATATTCAAGGTCATATTTTGGCTCCCATGGACTTGTTTTCATTTTCTTCAGCCTGAACTTGCATATGAGCAATTGATGGCCTGTTCCAGAATCTGCCCCGGGCCTTGTTTTGGCTGATGAGATGGAGCTTCTCCATCATCTCTTCCCACAGATGTAGTCAGTTTGATTCCTGTGTATTCCATCCAATGAAGTCCATGTGTATTGTTGTCTTTTATGTGGATTAAAAAAGAAGTATTTGCATTGGTCTAGCCAAATTCTATCATGCAATCTTCAGTATCATTTTATCACCAGGGCCATATTTTCCAAGTACTTATCCCTCCTTTTCATTTCGAAACTTTGTATTCCAAACACCAATAATTATTAATACATCTTGATTGCATGTTTGATCAATTTTGCACTAAACAAGTTGATTTGTTGTTAAGTGCTGACGAGTAGGTTCCGAATCATAGCAACCCTATATAGGGTTTCCAAGAAGTTGACTTACAGTTCAAACCAAACTTGCAGTCCAGAATTTATCATATAGTGCCACACTAGGATCCAAAAGAAGTTGATAGAATTCTTCAATTTCATCACTGACTTTAGTGTTTGGTACATAAATTTGAATAATAGTAGTATTAACTGGATTTTCTTGCAGGCACAAGGAGATTATCCTATCACTGATAATTTTATACTCATAATAAATCTTAAAAAGTTCTTTTTGATGATGAATATAATGCCATTCCTCTTCAATTTGTCATTCCTAGCTAGCACAGTAAACCATATGATTCGCA
>NW_006408750.1:309398-310137 GCF_000296735.1 Chrysochloris asiatica
TTTCTCCTCATTTTGAGTTGTGCCCTATCAGCAAATGAAGGTCCCAAAGGCCTTACTCCATTCATATCATCACAGTCCACTCTACTTTGAGGAGGGAGATTTTCCCCACTCATATTTTGAGTGACTTCCAACCTGAGGGACTCACCTTGTGGCACTGTATCTGACAATATTCTGGTGCTCTTTATGTTTTTTTCTAGCTCTATAACTAACAGTGTTCCACTGTTTTTCATAATGTTTTTAGTGACTAAAGATTCAGAAGTCAACCTCTTTTTCTTCTGAGTCAGTCTTAGTCTGAAAGCTCAACTGAAACCTGTCCATACTTGGTGACCCTGTTGGTATTTAAAATACTGGTGGCATAGTTTTTAGCATTGCAGCAATACACAAGTCACCACAGTATGACAAAATGACACACAAGTGGTGGAGTTCTTTAATATATTCCTAAATTATATATGTTGTTGTTATGTGCCGTGGAGTCAGTTCCGCTGTGGACTTGTGTGGTTCTTCTTGTTCTGGAATGCCAATGATTCATAAGTTATTCCTCTTCATGTTGTCCAACGTGAATCTTAGACCTTCTTCAGATTTTTTAAATCCTTTTTTCTGTTTGCTCTTCTATCTTAGTGGTATTGAGAGATTTGTCTTCCAACTCACTGGTTCTGCCTTCCATGTCTTCTATTCTATTCCTTTGCCCTTTCAGAGTATTTTCTATTTCTGATATTCTGTTATTGATCATTTGGACCTC
>NW_006408750.1:310847-311491 GCF_000296735.1 Chrysochloris asiatica
ACACATGCGTGGCAGAAGGACCCACCAGTCGTGAGAGTGGGGGGTGTCCACTCGCTCAGGTGCTCCTTCTACTCACCAGAATGGAGGTACGCAAATAGTGGGTGTGCCAATGACCAGATACCAAAAAAAAAGAAAATCAGATCAAAGCAAAAATGACACTGTGTTGTCCACCTTTACTCCAAGGTTTCTGCAGCATTTTTCTGTGGTGTTTCTGTTTCCCCGCTTGATCTTGCAGTTTGGTCTCACCCAAGATGTCAGCTCCAGGGCTCCAGGCCTCCGAGCCTGGCAAATTCAAAAGTATGCAATTTCTTACTTCAGCTTCAAGTTCCACTAGCTATAAGCCTTCAAACTTTTAAAACTATTCCTATCTCTGTGGTTCTGAGTTTTGGAGCTCTGCCCTGGATCTGCTTTGTCTGGTATTCTGTGATATGGCTGACGGCGAACTTCACTGCACCTCCACCTGAGCTGCCATCAAGCCCCACAGGTAAATAATATATTCTTACATAAACAAAATAATAGACATATTGCTCTGAGATTTGCTACTGCATTAACTAATCTTGGAGGCATTTCCCTATCACTACATTCAGATGTGCTTTAATCTTTTTAATCGCTGCGTGACATTCCGGAAGGGCTGCACTATATAT
>NW_006408750.1:311713-312774 GCF_000296735.1 Chrysochloris asiatica
TATATTTGTTGTTGCTGTTAAGCAACATCGAGTCAGTTCCAACCCATAGCAACCCTGGATAGGGTTTCTGAGGAACAGCTGGTGAGCTTGAATGGACAACCTTGCAGTTCAAACAATTTTGCAGTCTGGTGCATTAGTCTATAATGCCACATCAGGACTCCATATATGTAACCATTTTTAATTTTCTGAAAGTTTAGGCTATTTCCAGTTTTTCACTAATTTACAAGATGACAATGAATGCCATTTCTATTCTTTATTGATGAGTAACCCCACCACACTTAATGGCTTAAACCAACAGTTGACTAAATCTCCTGTTTCTGTGGATTGACTGAGTGGTTTCTTCTGCTTCATTTGATGTTGGCAAAGGTGGAACATTCATGTATTCTTACTTACATGGCTGACAAAAGTGCCAGCTATGGGTGGGACTGTCAGTTCTCTCCTACCCTTTCCTCCTTTGTGTCTGAGGCTTTCACAACATGGCATCTGGCTTCCAGAATTTCATTTCTGCCATATTTTATTGCTTTCAATTTATTTAGTAATTTCATTTAGATATAATTTACAATTTCAGAAAAGTTACAAGGACTTCCTTATACTATTCAACCAATGTCACCAATTGTTTGATATATGTTTTATCATCCCCCAGTCCTTTACCCCTAATATTTCAGCGTGTACTTCCTAAAGATAAGGAGAGTCTCTTACATAACCCTACCACTCATCTGTCAGTTTATGGTACTGTGGTGGCTTTCATGTTGCTGAAAGCTATGTTATGGGTATTTTAAATATCAGAAGGGTCACTCATGGTAGACAGGCTGCAGCTGAGGTTCTAGATGAAGACAGACTATGAAGAAGGAGAGACAGACTCATTTTGAATATTTAGTCACTGAAGACCTTATGAATATCAGTGGTACATTGTCAACAACAGAATATTAAATATTAAACATTGAAACATGATGAAGAACACCAGAATATTGTCAGACATAGTACCAGAAAATGAGCCTCTCAGGTTGGAAGACACTCAAAATATGACTGGGGTGGAGCTGCCTCCTCCAAGTAGAGTTGAC
>NW_006408750.1:313094-318379 GCF_000296735.1 Chrysochloris asiatica
GTTGGAAACAAAAAGGAAGGATCAGTAGTTGGAAAATATGACCTTGGTGATAGAAATGATGCAGGAGATCCATGATAGAATTTTGCAGGGCCAGCAACTTCTTCACGGTAAATACCTTTTCAGAACAACATAAAAGATGATTATACTCATGAACCTCACCAGATGAAATACACAAAAATCAAATTGAATACATCTGTGGAAAGATATGGTATAAGAGCTCCATCTCATCAGCCAAAACAAGACCAGGGGCAGACTCTGGAACAAACCATTAATTGCTCATATGCAAGTTCATACTAAAGAAAATTAAAACAAGTCAACGACAGCCAAAATATGACCTTGATTATACCACACATGAATTTAGAGATCATCTCAAGAACAGATTTGATGCATTAGACATGAAAGACCAAAGACCAAAAGAGCTGTGGAATGACATCGACATCATACAGGAAGAAAGCAAAAGGTCATTTAGAAGGAAAAGACCAAATTAATCTTCAGATGTCAGAAGAGACTCTGAAACTTGCTTTCCAGTATGGAGATGCTAAAGCAAATGGGAAAAAATGAGAAGGTAAGAGAGCTGTATAGAAAATATCAAAGAGCAACTCATGAAGACATGGTCAAATATTATAAAAAAAATATGCAAAGACCTAGAGTTAGAATGTCAAAATGGAAGAACATGGTCAGCATTTCTTAAGCCGAGGGAACGGAAGAAAAAATTCAAACTTAGGACTTGCAATATTAAAGAATTCTGTGGGCAAAATATCAAAAGAACCAATAGATCTGTTTTGGAAGAAGTACAGCCAGAGTGCACCTTGGAGGCCAAGATGTCCAAACTTCGTCTCTCATACTTCAGACATATTGTCAGGAGGGACCAGTCACTGGAGAAGGATATCGTGTTTGGTAAGGTGGAGGGTCAGATAAAAAGAGGAAGACTCCCAATGTGATGGATTGGCCAAGTGGCAGCATCAATGGACTCAAGCGTGACAACAGTAGTGAGGTTGGCCCAGGATTGGGCAGTGTTTCGTTTTGCTGTGCATAAGGTTGCTATGGGTCAGTACCGACTCGATGACACCTAACAACAGCAACAACAACAAATGGGCAAAATATTGAATAATGCAGAAAGCATCAAATGAAGGTCGAAGGAATACACACAGTCACTGTACCCAAAAGAAATGATCAACATGTTATTTTGTAAAGACTACATTGATAAGGTGGCTTTTCTTCATACTAATCCTCTGTTTTACCTATCCTTTCCTCCACAAACAAAATAAAAGCCTGAATATTCACAAAAGATATTCCTGACTTAAAAATTCTAAGGAATTAAACTGGGAAAGCTACGTTATTTGTTTATTATAGTCCTGTGAGTTTACTTTTACAATTTCTGTAATCAATGTCATTAAAGTTAAATGATCACTCAAATTGTACAAGTTTGAACCAAAAATATGTATAGAAAACAATCTAGCATTCACAAAAATGCCCAAGAAATAGAGATTTTAATCGTCATTATTACATAATGACAAATCTTTTTAAATGATTCAACTTCCAGTGACAAGTGCCACCAGAGAAATTAATTTGCACTCCTGTATGTAAGAATCAAATCATATAAAATTAGGTGTTGTGCATTTCAAGTTTGCAAGGCACCTGTGTACTTAAAACATGTATGGAGACCTATTGTACAGAAGCCTGGCCCCTTTAATTGGGGTATATTAATCATATGATATTTATCCACTCACACAACCCCCAACTGAGATACTGCTCCAAGGGGACTTACGTAGTTGCCAGGAAATTATTTTAATTGCTGTCTTAAAGTTAACAAGTTATAATGAAATAATTCTAAAAAAATAATGAAATAGTTTACCTAATGCTAAATAAAGTCTTTAGAATGTTGTGGGGGGTTTTAGTTTTTAGTTTTTTTTTTAAAAAAAGGAAGGTCAGAGAAAAAGATGAAGACCCCCAATAAGATGGATTGGCACAGTGGCAGCAGCAATAGATTGAAACGTAGCAACGATGGTGAGGTTGGCCCAGGACCAGGCAGTGTTTCTTTCTGTTGTGAATAGGTATGAGTTGGTTCTGACTCCGTGGCACCTAATTTACATAACCATATGATAATCATCAAATTCAGGACATTTTATATTGGATTAGATAAAAACATCGTTTCAAATTCCATATTAAAAGTTATCAAGTGTCCCCTACAATGTATTTTACAAATTTTCCTGCCTCAAAATTTATATCGTATCTCTTTAATCTTACTTAATCTGAAATGAATGAATTGTTTTAAGTGAAATTGAAGGGACATAGTTTCATCATATGCATTCCCATTTCAGTATCTTCTCTGAAACAGAATGACAGAGCTACATAGTAGTATCTTGAAAGAAATATGAGCGTAAGTAAAAGCTATTTCCACTAGAGTTCCAGTTCATACATGTATGGGTTTATTCCAAACAAAAAGTGCTTAACGTGTCTCAGTGATAAGTAGATGGCTGCAGACAAGTACTCTCAGTCATAACACTTGTCTTAGTCTCTTTTATTGTTGTTGTTAAGTGCCATTGAATCAGTTCCAACTCATAGCAATCCTTTATAGGGTTTCTGAGGAGAGACTGGTGGGTCTGAATCACTAACTTTGCAAATAGCAGTCCAGTGCTTATCCTACATGCCACACCACTGTACTTAAAAAAATCAGTCCAAGCCAAAGATTTTTTATCCATTTTTCCATTGATGGGCTTGCAAGTTGTTTCCATCCTTTTTGCTATTGTGAGTAGTCCTGTGATGAACATGGATGTAATTACATCTATTTGTGTCACAGCTCCTATTTCACTAGTAATGTATACCAAGTAGTGGTGTTCTTATATTTCTATCAAGAAAAATAGATTTCTATTTCCAATTTTTTTGAGGATGTTTTCCATTTTTCACAATAGTTGCACCATTTTACAGTTCCACCAACAATGTATGAGGGTTCCAATTTCTCTACACCCACACCAGCATTTTTTTGTCTCATTTTGTTTTTTAATTAGCTATTAATGCTGCTAATGTCATAGCTTTTAAAATGACACTAGTGTCATAGCTTTTAGAATAACAGTAACAAACAAACCACAGTATGAATAACTGACAGATGAATGGGGACAGGGAAGGGTAAGAGAGACAGAAATACCATCTTCAGAATTGTATAGACTTAGATGGAAGATTTGTCAAGAAACAAAAGCTTCATATTTGGATATTTTTATTTAATAAAAACGTATATGATTTTGTAGCAGTACTTTTTTATTTACGTTCATATATTAATACAGATCAAGCATGCAGTCATGATGCTTTGATTGTTAATGGTGTTTGGAATGAGAAAGATGGAAATAAAGAGGAAGGATCATTAGTTGAAAAATAAGGCCTTGGTGATAGAAATGCAGCTGGAGATCACATGATAGAATTTTGTCAGACCAACAACATAAATGATGACTATATATGTGGACCTCACTAGATAGAATACAGAGGACTACATATGTGGAAAGAAATAGTGGAGAAACTCAATTTCATCAGCCAGAACAAGTACAGGGGCTGACTATGGAAAAAAACTATCAAGTGTTCATATGTAAGTTCAGGCTAAGCTGAAAAAAATTAAAATAAGTACATGAGAGCAAAAATATGACTTTGAGTTTATCCCATCTGAATTTAGAGACAATTTCAGAAAGAGATTTAATGCATTAGACACTAATGGCCAAAGGAGTTGTGGAATGCCATTAAGAACATCATACATGAAGAAAGCAAAAGGTCATTTAAAAGATAAGAATGAAAGAAAAGACCAAAATGGATGTTGGAAGAGACTCTGAAACTTGCTCTTGAACATGGAGATGCTGAAATGACAGGAAGAAATGATGAAGTAGAAGAGTAGGACATTTCAATAGGCAGCAAAAACCAGGAGCTAGAAAATCAAAAGGTAAGAATATGCTCAGTATTTCTCAAACTGAAGGATCTCAAGAAAAAAATTCAAGCCTCAGATTGCAATCTTGAAGAAATAAATATGTAATATTGAGTGACACGGGAAGTATCAAAAGAAGACGGAAGGCAGATACAAAGTCACTATACCAAAAAGAACTGGTTGATGTTCAACCATTTCAAAAGGTAGCATATGATCAAGAGCATATGATCAAGAATATTGAAGGAGCACGTCTAAGCTGGACTAAAGGCATTGACCATAAACAATACTCTGAAATATCAACTGAAATATTTCAACATAATGAGTATGCTGGAAGCACTTACTTATCTTTGTCAAGAAATTTGGAGGATAGCTACTTGGCCAACAGAATGAAATAAATCCAAACTTGTGTGCATTTCAAAGAAAGGTAACCTTACAAAATGCAGAAATCATCGAAAACCCTCATTAATATGTCAAAAACTTTGGAAGACTGCTATCTGGCCAACTTACTGGAAGAGACTCATATCTAGTTTACATGGGAGAACATTGTTTCACACTTAACCAATCATATTTTGTTTCAGTGCAATGATTACAATCCCCTCCATGCACTATCGGTCAACACTATTGCTTCTATTACCTTTTTTTTCAATGAGAGTTCTCAGCTGCTATCTCTCCATGCAATCACCTCTGCCTCTATGTCCCTGCTTCTCTGGTTAGGACCCCAAGTTCCACTCATGATCTTTGCTCCTGATGTTCCTAGGATCTTCAGTTCCTGAAATATAAGATTAACTACTCCCTCCTTTTTAGTTACACATCTTCGACCTTTATAATTGTAACAATCTCTATTAGTCATGCTAACAATTACTCATTATTGAATCAAAAGAATCCTATCCCCATCTCCATTCACCAGACCCATATGGACAATATGAAAACTATTCATTGGGGATTCTACATTTCTACCTTCACTCTGAAATTAAATTCCCTCTTGAACACTTGTAAGCCAGCCTCTACATGCATTTATAGCACCCCCACTTTAGGTAGCCAGTGTCTAAATTGCCCATCCCTATCAACCCTGTGTAGTTGGATCACTAGTTGGAAAATATGGCCTTGGTGATAGAAATGATGCTGGAGATCGCATGACAGAATTCTGAAAAATCAATGATTTGTTTATGTCAAATACCTTCTTTAGACAGCACAAGAGACAATTATACACATGGACTTCACCAGATGGAATACATAGAAATCAAATTGACTACATCTGCAGAAAGAGATGATTGAAAAGCTCCATATCATCAGTGAAAACAAGGCCAGGGGCAGATTGTGGAACAGACCATCAGTTGCTCATATGCAAATTCAAACTGTAGCTGAAGAAAATGAAAACAAG
>NW_006408750.1:319954-321918 GCF_000296735.1 Chrysochloris asiatica
AGGATTAAAATGCACCTGACCCAAGCCATGGTATTTTCAATAAGCTCATATGCATTCCAAAGCTGGACAGTGAATAAGGAAGATTGTAGAAGAATTGATGCATTTGAGTTATGGTGTTGGAGGAGAATATTGAATATGCCATGGGCTACTTCCGGACAAAGATGGCAGATTGGCCAACAGAGGGTCGCTATGAGTTGGTGCTGACATGATGGCACCTACCAACAATAACAATCAACCCTGTGTGCTGAGGGGACAGTCTTAGTCCTTGGTTTGATCACTCCTTCCCTCTGTTGTTGTTGTTATGTGCCGTGGAGTCGGTTCCGACTCACAGCGACCCTGTACAGGGTTAGGTTGGCATTTTTAAGCAACTACATCCATAAGCAAAGGTCACGTTTTTCAAATTGTAGCATTTTACATTTGCTTCCTGTATCAAATTTCTTTATTTTCCTCTAGTCAAGTTCTGATCATCAAGTCACTCAAGCGAGGACAAATATGTCTGTACCCATTCTTAAAAAAGTTGACCTACCAGTATGTAGAAATCATCAAACAATATCATTAATGTTGTTGTTGTTGTTAAGTGCCATTGAGTCAGTTCCTACCCATAGCAACCCTGTATATGGTGGTCCAAGGAGCAACTTGTGAGCTTGAACTGCAGACCTTGCAATTCAAACCAACTTTGCAGTCCAGCGCATTAACCCACAGCACCACACCACTCCATCATTAATATTACATGCAAGTAAAATTTTGCTGAAGATAATTCAAACACAATTGTAGCAGTACATTGTCAGGAAGTTGCCAGAAATTCAAGCAAGATTCAGAAGATGATGTGAAATTAGGGATATCATTGCTGACATCAGATGGATCTTGGCTGAAAGCAGAGAATACCAGAAAGATGTTTACTTGTTATGCAAAGGCATTCAACTGTGTGTATCATAATAAACTCTGGATAACATCACAAAAATTGGAATTCTAGAACACTTCATTGTGCTCATGAGGAAACTACCTAAAGCAGGAGGCAGTCGTTTGAACAGAACAAGGGGATACTGAATAGTTTAAAATCAGGAAAGATGCACGTCAGGGTTATACATTTCCACCATATTTATTCAATCTGTATGCTGAGCAAATAATCTGAGAAGCTGGATTATATAAAGAATGTAACCTCAGGATTGGAGAAAGACTCATTAACAACTTGCATTATGTAGATGACACAAGCTTGCTTGCTAGAAGCAAAGATAACTTGTAATACTTATTGATGAAAATCAAAGGATACATCTTCCAGTACGGATTGAACCTCAGTGTAAAGAAAACACAAATCTTCACAACTGAACCAATAAATAACATCATGATAAACAGAGAAATTTTGGATTTGGATCCACAAATCAATGCTCATGGAAGCAGCAGGCAAGAAATCAAACTATGTATTGCATTGGACAGATCTGCTGCAAAAGACCCCTTTAAAGTGCTAAAAGGCAAAGATGTTATTTTGAGGACTAATGTGAGCCAGACCCAAGCCCTGGTGTTTTCACTGCCTCATATGCATGTGAAAGTTTGACTCTGAATAAGGACAACCATAGAAGAGTTAATACATTGGAATTATGTTGATGGTAAAGAATATTGAAAGTACCATGGACTGGCAGAAGAACAAACAACTCTATTTCAGAAGAAGTACAACCAGAATGCTCCTTAGAAGCAAAAATTGTGAGTTCATCCTTCATACTTGGATATGTCAGGAAAGACTAGTCCCTGGAGAAATACATAATGCTTGGTAAAGTGCAGGGTCAGTGAAAAATAGGAAGACCCTAAACAAGATGGGTTGACACAATAGTAGCAACAACTGACACAACACATAACAGGACCAGTAGTGTTTGGTTTTGTTGTACATAGGATCGCTACGAGTCAGAGCGATTCCTGTGCAATTAGCAACAACATTAATGAAGAGGCTTGCTTTTTTTTTTTTTTTTTTT
>NW_006408750.1:323533-331776 GCF_000296735.1 Chrysochloris asiatica
ATCAATGTAATGAAACAAGGTATATGAATGTTTGAATGTGAAACCGATGATGTGCCCTGAAAACTTTCACTCAATCCACAATAAAAACCTTTAAAAAAAAGAATATTAGGGACTGGAGATGTGCTCAGGAGTTGTGAGCCATTAATCCCATTGTTATTCTCAGATTTCTGTTCCAAAATTAACTTTAATACATTAGAAATTATATTACTTTCTAATTGATTCTGTTGTGACATCACCTCTATCATTTATTTGTAGTGTTTGTGTCTTTTTCTTCTTTTGTTAGACTTGCCAGTGGTTTGTTGATTTTATTAATCCTTTCAGAGAACCAACTTCTTGTCTTGTTGATTGTGATGTTTTAAAATGTATTGAGGTTTGTTTTGTAGCCTCGCAGATGCTCTGTTCTGCAGAATGTTCCATGTACACTAGAGAAGAATGTATATTGTGCTGCAGTTGGATTGAGTGCTCTGTGTATGTCTAGGAAGTGAAGTTGGATGATTGTGTAATTAAACTAAATTCTCTGTCTCTGTTGAGTTTTTGTCCTCATCAAAAGCAATGTATTACAATCTGTAATGTGCTGGACTACAAAGTCAGTTTGAACCATAAGGTCAGTGGTTCAAGCTCACCAGTTGCGCCTCAGAAACCCTATACAGGGTGGCTATGGGTTGGAACCAACTTGACAGCACTTAACAACAATAACAACAATTATTGTAGAATTTGTCTATTCTTTCTTCAATTCTATTAGAATATAATTTAAGTATAGGAGGCTCTTCCATTTTGGACATAGATATTTATTTTGGTTATGTCCTCTTGTTCAATTGACCCTTTAATCATGATATAGTGTCCTTCTTTGTGTCTTATGCTGGGTTTGCCTTGATTAAATAAAAATTGCCACTCCTGCTCATTTTGACTGATATTAACTTTATTTATTTATTTTTCTATCCTTTATTTTTAAATCTATTTTTGTCTCTGTGTATAAGAAGTATCTCTTATAGACAGTATATTGAAGGTTCTATTTTTTTATATATTCTGCTACTCTGTGTTTTGACTGGTGCATTTAATTCATTGACAGTGTCATTGTCAATAAGTATGAATTGATTGCTATCATTTTTCTATGTGCTTTTTTTGTGGTGCTGCGGGTTTCTTTGTTCTACTTGATTTTCTGCGTTGAGTTCATTTAGTTTGTGGGTTGTCTTTGCATTTTCTTCTTTTTAAATTTGATGTGAAGGTAATTTATTTACATTGAGGTTACCCTGTAATTTACTATTTCCTCCCCCTCCTGTTTACAATAGTATGTTTTATCTTGAAATATACTTCACTTCCTCTCCATTTGGAATTTCTGTATATACACTATTGCCTCTTTTTGCTTTGTAGTTGACTTCATTATCAATTGATGACTCTGGTTCCTTATTTTCAGTCTTGTTTTATTTTACTTGAAATACTGCTAAATCTGGATTAAGTTCTGGGTGGTGGTGTCATATTTGTTGACCTCATGTTGTTGTCTGCTGTTGCTGGTTCTCAGTTCAAAGAACACCCATTAGTATTTTTTGTGAAGCTGGTTTATTACAAATTCCTTTCATTTCTGTTTATGTGGAAATGTCCTAATTTTGCTGATGTATATAAGGAACAGCTTTACTAGGTATATGATTCTTGGTTGGCAATTTTTCAGAGTTTTACATATGTCATCTCATTGCCTTCTTGACTGTGGTTTCTGCTAAGAAATCAGAACTTAGTCTTATTGGTTCTCCTTTGTAGGTAACTATTTGTTTTTCCCAAGTTGCTCTCAGTAATTCTTTCCTTGTCTTTGATGTTGGAAAGTTGGATTATGATATGTCTTGTGGGACCAAGCCTGTTTGGGGTGCATTCTGATTCTTGCATTCTTATCTTCTCGCCTTTCAGGATGTTAGGGAAGTTTTCTCCTAACAACTCTTTGACAGTTTTCTCTTTCCTTTGTATTGTCTTTTCCTTTTCTGAAATTCCAATCACCTCTTCATGATGTCCCACATAACTCTTAGACTTTCTTCATATTTTTTCATTCTTATTTTTGATTTTTCTTCTAGCATACTAGCATTAAGAGATTTATCTTCAACTTCACTAATGTGGGCTTCCGTTGCTTTGAATATACTTCTTTGCCATTTCAGTGTATTGTGCATTTCTGAAATCTTAGCATTGATCTGGATTTCTAATTTCAGTTTTTGTATTATTTCAAAATTTTGTCTGCTGTTCTTTTAGTGTTTTCCTGAATTCTTCTAAAGTTTTTTTCCCTGTGTTTTCTTTGATCTTTATGTCAATCCTTTGAAGGTACTTAAATATCTTTCATTTGAATTCTTTTTCAGTTAGTTCCAATACTTTTTCTTCCTCAAAAATATTCACTGGCTCTGCATTTTGGTCATTTGTTTGAGATATTCTCTCTAGTTTCTTTGTGTGAGCTAAAATTATCTGTTGTTTCCAGGACTTTTCGGTGTTGTCATATTTGTATTTAACTGATTATTGCATATTGATGTGTTCTTAGGCTCTCACCAATGGTTTTCTGTGGCTGCAGTTATAGAATGGAATGTTCAGTGCACCATTTTCTGTTCACTATTCATGCACCTCAGTTTAGGGTGGGTTTGACTGGTATTAGACAACATGCCTATCATTGATCAGGTAGTAAAGTTGCTGGTACTGGCTTTTGCCCAGCGTGGGAGGACTGTACGGGTATGGTATAGTCTCCTGTTGGGTGGAAAAAAGGAGAAACCACCTGTACCTCCCAAAAAAAAAGAAAACAAAACAGAATATAAACAAGCAAGAAACCAACAATGAAAAAAGAAATAAGAAGAAATAAAAACAGGTAGCAACCAGAAAAAAAGAATATAATAACTAAAAAGAGAAAAAAAGGGACAGGAAAATGGAGTTATAGAAGACAAAAGTAAGAGAGAAAATAAAAGGAAGAAATAAAAACAACAACAAAAACACACACTTAGGAAAACCAAGGAGAGGGAAGATGAAAAGAAAGAATAGTAGAGAAAAATCAAAAAGAAGAAGAGGGGAAATGAGAAACAGAAGAAAAAAGGGGAAAACAGAAGTGGAAAAAGAAAGAATAAAATGGAAAGAGAAAATAATAAGAAAGAATAAACAAAAGCAACAAAGTAATGAAAGGGGGGAAAAAAACAGTGTAGTTGTTGAATCTGAAGAGGAGAAAACTCTGGGGTGGGTGGGGTGCGGTGCTCCTGCCAGTCAAAGAGCTTATGAATTGGGTGTGGGAGAGAAGTGACAACAAAGTTCCTGGCCCCAGATAGAGTTCCTATTGACCTAGGTGTTATTTATGTTTAGGGCACTCAATCCGGAAGTCATTCATAGAGACTCTTAATGGAACTGGTTTCATTGTGTTAGAACCATGGGGCAGTTGGAATCAGGTGTCTGGTTATGAGGGTTTCTGCCATACTACTGCTGATCTGGTGACTCTGTGGATTCTGTAGGTTTGGAACCAAGCCCACCTGAATCCAGGAACCAAAGAGAATCAAGACAAATACTTTTCACTGGTGGTACATGGAGGGGATTGCAACCATTGTAATGATATAAAATATATGATTTGTTGAATGTGGGACTGTTTATCTGTTCTGTAAACTGTCACTCAATCCAAAATAAAAAAGTTTCAAATAAAATAAAAGGTACATTCAACTTTACATCTTGAGTCATCCTCTTAGTCACCAAGTTCTTCCTCCAAATGAAACACTACACTTTACATAGTCTAGCCACAAGATCACAGAAATGAATGTTTGCACTATTGCATGGGAAAATACCCTAAAACACCACATGGAGCCCAGCTATGCTTTTAGTGAGTAGTATTTGGGTCTTAAAAGTTTGCAATAACAAATGGCCATCTAAGAACAGCATGCAAAGAAGCCCGTGAGGAAAAAAACAACAACAACAACAACCACAAAACACACTTTTAGTAGTGATCAGTGAATTTCTTTGGAAATTCTTGATCAATAGGGGGGGATGTGAAGGGACATTCTTAAATCAAGGCACTTGGCATAAGTGAGGTGGCAAACTCCAGTATAGGCCAAACTGTATCTTTAATTTAACTTTGTCATTTCTTAAGTACTTCTTGCTGCCTTTCAAAGAATAGAACCTATGATTTAGAGCCTTAATGACAAGTAACCTCTTCTTAAAGAAGTTTAACCACCCTCAGTAAACAACAGAAGGTTGTGAAGAAATGTATGTTGAAATGGTTATGAGAAAATGTTAGTGCATCAGATCTCAGAAAGAACATTTATGTAGATATTTCAGAAAATTCTTTGTTCAGTTGGCTCTAAGAAGTCTATGTTTAAAAGAAAGAAAGAAAGAAATCAGCTAACATTGTAGAATTTTACAGGTTCGGAAACCCTATACAGGGTCCCTATGAGTTGGAATTGACTCCACAGCACATAACCACCACCACCACCATTGTCTTTTGGCTATATGTAATCCTGCCATGATTGTGGTCACATACTCCCTTCACTACTTTTCTGTATAAAAATTCACCTCCCTTAGAATGTTGGAACATTTGGTACTTTTGTTTTCTACCCTATGTTTCCTGATTCATATTGTATTTTGCCATTAGTAAAATAATTTTCTTTTGCCTCTATAGAGGAGCCTGTTTAACTCTTTGACACCCTTAAGGGAAGGTTGCCTGAATAGTGAAAAGGCTAAGAAGGGAGGGATGGCAGGACCTGGTGAAGATCAAGTGCTTTTGTCAAAGTTTAATATACAAAATTATTATTGGTAAAATTGACTACCTGTATTGCAAATTATCCATGGGGGTTTAGGTCAAAAATAAGGTATATATTTTCAACCACAAACCACTAACTGTTTGGGGAATCAAAACACACTTTTTTTACCAGGCTGGGTCAACAACTATGTGATGTGCTAATGGGCCCAATGGGATCATTAGCCCCCTGTTAATCCTTTTATGGCTAACTTTTTTGTTTTTTTAAAGAAAACTCAGTTTAAATATTTATTATACAGGAAAGGAATGTTGTGGCTTCCCCTTACTTTTCTATCATTGTTGCTGTTAGTTGTTTAATAGGTTAATAGCATGCACATGGTATAAAATATTAAAGGTATAAAATGCCATATGGGAAAAGTTTGTTGTTCCTGGATCTCTCTGCCCCCAGTCATCCACTCTTCACCCCAGAGGTGGTCCCTGTTACCATTTTCCATTGTATTCTTCCAAGATGATCCATGTAATAATACCGTTTCATAGAAAAATACACCACATACACATTGCTTAATGACAATGTATTCTCTTGTTCTTTAAAGTAGAATGACTAGAATTTTCCTCGACAGTAAGTTGAATTCCACAGAGTTAAAGAAACAAATTAGGTCTCACTTACCAGTCAGCTAATTTGTTGGCTGCTGATGAATGGTATTTGGTTGTGAAGGTTTATATACATTCACGTGTTCTCTTTCCATGGGCTCCACCATACACAAAGCCTTCCTGCTGAACCAAAGCACTTATGACCAAAAATTATTTCACTCAACATTATCTGACAAGTTTCTCCTCCCCTTATTTGCTGTCTGAGTTCCAAATACCTACCTACAATTTTCAAGAATAAAGTTCATCCTCAAAATTGAAGGCTTGTCACCAATGGAGGTATGCCAAAGACGAAGGCTCAAAATCTGAAGGCACTCAAAATCCACACATACTGTGAACAAGGGCAAGGTATCAGTGGGGAAGCGTTGATTTAGCTCCTAATGTTTTCCAGGCCCTGTGATGGATCCTGTGGATAAAGTGCTGAATAGTGCACTGATCAGTTCTTAGCAGAGCTTGGTGCAGCCCCCAGTGGATGGGCATGGTGATGGTAGCTATGTGTCGTGGAGTCAGTTCCAACTCATAGTGACCCTGTACACGGTTTTTTAGGCTGTAAATCATTACGGGAGCAGAAAGTCTCATCTTTCTACCAGAACAGATAGTAGTTTCAAACTGCTGACCTTGTGGTTCACAGCCCAATTGATAACCACTACGCTAACAGAGCTCCTTAGGGGATGGGCGTGGACACTGGTAAAAAATAATTACTCACTTCCCCTTATGTCCTGGTGTGGTGCTGTGGGTTATATGCTGGACTGCAAAGTTGGTTTGAATTGCGTCAGGAGTTCAAGTTACAGCCTTGGAAATCCTATACATGAGTTGGAGTCTACTCCACAGCATACCACCACCACTGACTCTTAACAACACTGTAGGACAGTTTTTTAAAAGCTGCTTCTTAGGGTTTCTCAGATAGTAAGACTTTTTTTTTTTTTTTTAAGCTTTTATTGTGCATTGAGTGATAGTTTACATGAGAACATCAGTTTTGCACACATCCTATTGTAGTTCATACTATTGCAATAATTACAATCCCCTCCATGCATCACCATTTAACAGTATTTGCTTCTATTCCCTATGTTGTTTTATTGTTTTGTTTTGCTTTTTGATGTACACAAAAACATTCAAGAATATATAATCATTTAAACAACCAAAGGGCACGTTATGCAAGCCTGCCTCCTGGCCACCAGCATACAGCCTTTCTCTTTCCATCAGTCTAGAGTCCTCAGCTGCTCCTTCTCTACATGTCCTCATCTCTGCCTCCATCTCTGGTGCCGCTGCTTCTCTGATAAGGGTCCCACATTCCGCTCATGCTCTTCTCTCTTGATGATCCCAGAGTCCTCTGTTCCTGGAATGTGTGATTAACTACTCCCTCCTTTATGTTACTTCTACCTTTACAGTTGTGACAATCACAATTCATCATGATAAGATTACTATTGAGTCATAAGAATTGTCTCCCCATCTCCTTTCACCAGACCAGTCTAGACAAGATGAAAACTACTCAGGATTCTACCTTCCCCTGCACATTCTGAAACTAAACTCCTTCTTAAAAACTTGTAAGCCAGCCACTTCTTGCCCTCATGTTGTTGTTGTTATGTGCCGTGGAGTCGGTTCCGATTCATAGCAACCCTGTACAGGGTTTCCGAGGCTGTAAATCTTTACGGGAGCAAAAAGCCTCATCTTTCTCCCATGGAACAGCTGGTAGTTTCGAACTGTTGACCTTTCGGCTCGCAGCCTGATTCATAACCATTACGCTACCAGAGCTCCTTTCTTGCCCTCATAGTCCCCCATTTTAGGTGGCCAATGTCTAAGTTGCCCATCCCTATCAACCCTGTGTACAGAGGAGATCCTTGATATGAAGACTCCTTCTCTCTCGGCTAGTATTTTGAAATACTACAGATAGAAGTATAGGTCAAGCTCATCAAATTATAGCAATTTACAGTTACCAAATTTTTATCTTTCTCTATTCGAGTTCTAATCATCAAGCCATCGAAGCTAGGTCAAATAGGTACTGTCTGCAAGTTTGGGTACTCTTGTGTGTCTCCCCTCACTTCATACCAGTGGGACACTTCACTCTTGGCTCTAGCCCTCTGTAGGAGTCCTCAGGTCTCACCAGTTCAGACCAGCCAGACCTTCCTCTTTTCTATCTCATCTCCAGATTGACAGAAGTCTACAGAACGTGGTCAAACTCAGCCCATATCTTCATTGTTGCTTTTCCCCCTCTTCCACTCACCAGTAGACCAATGTGGTCACCAGCAAGCTTATATGCCTGCTGTATGTTCCCTTTGAGTTTCAATCTTGGAGGGGGATTTGTGCTGAAAGGACTTGATTACTTGCCATGATGGCTCCCCAGGGAACAACTTGATTATTCTTGTAGTTGTCAATCAGATTGCCATTTTTGTTTTTTATTTTTCCTGATAGTCTTTTTTTCAAGAAATATCTTCTTTTCCTCTAGCTGCCCTGGGCTGGTCTGCATGTCCTTTCAAGTGGAAATGTCCTACCTGAGAAGGTTCTGGATGGGGCTCAGGATTCCACCTAATGTCCTATACACTACAAAGGCTCCATAAGAAGCCTATTTCACTGGGCACATTCTAGAACCCCTTTTAGGTATTCCAATCAGTTATAGGCTGAAAATGGACTTACAAGTTTTCTGTAATCATGTTTCCTGATATTCCTTTCTATCCCACTCAAGTATCTATTTTATAATAGTGGGCAAGGGAAACCAATTTTCATGACATCAAGCATCTTAACATTATTTCCCCTCTTTTACCCATTCAGATAATGCCTCAACGCCTGTATCACAGAGACCTTTTGTTCCAAGGTTGAGCATACATCACTATTTACCTCTGTCCCATTTAGCCTGTGCAAACCTGCCTAAGTGTTCCCCTATATATCTTGTGTGTTGCCCTCCCCAACACCT
>NW_006408750.1:333601-335829 GCF_000296735.1 Chrysochloris asiatica
CCTCTGCCTGACCACACTGTTTCACTCACTCTGCTACTCTACCTTGTGCTTTCTTAGCAACCCTTTCAAAGACACACTAGAAGCAGGGCAAGAGCCTCATTCTGTACACCATGTTCTCCTCACCTGATCTAGTGCCCACCTATTCTCTGAGCTGAACACAAAAGAGAGATGATTGGTGTTTACACTCCCACATGTCTACCTCTCAATTCTTTTACTTGCTATTCTCTTCCTACAATTCTTTGGGCAAGAAGACTAAGGCTTCTCTTTTCCTGCCTCTTCAAGCTATCTTTTGTTTTCCCAACTCAAACCTCATAGATAAGTCTTAATGGCTAATGATGAGAACTGTCCTAGCACACCAATAATTTTCTCCAGAGAAATGCTCATTTGTAACTTCTTCAACCTCAGACCTTTTATTTTGTCAACATGGATGCTTGCCAAGGGGTGTGAAACCATTTTCTGAAAATCTCCTTGGCATATGTCACACTGGTGGGTTAGTGCTCCACTTTGGATTACAGGAATATTTGTCATCAATGGCTTTGTTCCCAACCACTGGAACCTCAGTGAAAACCAAGACATAAAGCATTCTTTTTAACTGGTGTCTTGGACATTGAAATTTACTTTTCCACACTCATGGAAGCAGCAATCAAGAGATCAGACGACATATTGCGTTAGGCAAATCTGCTGCACAGGAACTTTTTTAAGTGTTGAAGAGCAAAGATGTCAGCTTGAGGACTAAGGTGCGCCTCACCCAAGCCATGGTATTTTCAATGTTCTCATATGGATGCGAAAGCTGGACAGTGAATAAGGAAGTTCATAGAAGAATTGATGCCTTTGAATTGTGGTGTTGGAGGAGAATACTAAAAGTGTCATGGACTGTCAAAAGAACCAATAGGTCTGTCTTGGAAGAAGTGCAGCCAGAGTGTTCCTTGGAGGCCAGGATGGCTTAGCTTCGTCTCTCATACTTTGGACATATTGTCAGGAGAGAACAGTCACTGGAGAAGGATATCATGCTTGATAAGATGGAGGGTCAGAGAAAAAGAGGAAGACCCCCAACGAGATGCATTGGCCAGGTGGCAGCATTGATGGCATCGAGTGTGGCAGCGATAGTGAGCTTGGCCCAGGATCGGACATTGTTTTGTTCTGCAGTGCATGGGGTCGCTATGAGTCGGTTCCGACTCTGTGACACCTGACAGCAACAACAACATAGCATGGACAAGGAAACTGAAGCTTAAAAACCTTAAGTTATTGAATAGATCAAAATGAGCTAAGGAAATAAAAACATGGTAGATATTTTTTAATTTGGAAAATGTTTCTCAATTTGGAATTTTCTTCCACAGATTTAACACATATTTGTTTGGTGTTTAGCTTGTTAAGTTCAACTTTCACTTTAGAGTGGTAGGCTTATACTGATTAAAATTTTTTATTCTTAATTTCTTCAATTATTTATGTATTCATCTCTTTTGAGAGGCAGAGACCATATTCATTTAAAAGACTTCTGTTTTTCAGTGGCAAAATATTCTTGGTTCATGAATGGAACTAAATATGTCAACATTTTATAGTACTCATGTGATGACTATCAAATTCAGCACCACCCAGACAAGTCTGTCAGAAGGGACACCTCCTTAACTGTGTTTCTTAGTACACTCAGTCCTGAGAAGAGGGACTAATTATACCAAAGAATAAGCAATGGCTGGAAGGTGTGTGGTCCATGGTCTATGCTTCTTAACTACTGGACTTCTCACCCCTTTCCTAGAACCCACTATTATATTAACGCCAGGGCAGAAACATAGTAGAAAGTACTGCCCAAGCTTATTTTTTGATGGAGGTCACTGTTGGTTCAGTGGTAGAATTCCCCCCTTCTAGGCAGAAAACCAGGATTGATTCTCTTCTAATATACCTCAAGCACAGTCACTGTTGTTGTTAAGTGCCATTAAGTCTGTTCCAACTCGGAGCTGCCCTGTATAGGTTTCCTATTAGCAACTGGTGGCTTTGAACCACTGATCTTGTGGTTAACAGTCCAATGCTGATCCTACAGCACTGTACCAGAACTTTGTGCTTGAGTTCTCATTAATTCTATGTCTAGAAAATTCCCCAGACTAGCTTATATTATAAGGACTTGTCAAAATCGACTGGCTTAATCTTTGTAAATAAACAGCAGTAAGTTAAATTACCCTCACCCCATGTTTGATTCCTACTATTGTTGTATGTTGGATTCGAGCTGCTGACTG
>NW_006408750.1:337219-339606 GCF_000296735.1 Chrysochloris asiatica
CATAGGGTTTCGGAGAGCAACTGTGGGTTTGAATTGCCGACTTCATGGTTACCAGTCCAGTGCTTATCCTCGTATAGTACAATACCAGATTCCTACTGTTGTTGTTAGGTACCTTCAACCATTTCCTACTCACAGAAACACTGTATAGGGATTCTGAGGAGCAGCTGGTGAGTTTGAACCACCAACCTTGCCGTTTAAATCAACCTGTGGTCCAGTGCATTATCTCACAACACCACACCAGGACTCCACTAGATTCCTACTAGATATTTAAAATATATAATCAAATAATACAGATTAAATAGATATTGCTGTGACAGTGAACAGGTTTCAGTGGAGCTTCCAGACTAAGACAGACAAGGAAGAAAGGGCTGGTAATCTACTTCTGAAAATCAGCTATGAAAGCCCTAAGAATCATAATGGTCTAATCCCATTGTGCATGGGCTTGCCATGTAAGAAACAACTCAAAGGCAGCTAACAATAATATTTTTTGATGCAGAGTGTTTCGTGGGTTTAATGTTGCCCTGAACTCACTCTAGAAAGCACTCATATAGAGTGAACTATAAAGGTGAAAACAGGGAATTCATGTTAAAATTTCCTTGTGAGCAAAATCCATAGCTCCCAAATCAAAGGAGACTGTGGGACAGAACCATTTCCCCGGCCCACAGAGACCTGGGTATCAACATTTTATTGCTCTTGTTTTAACAAATCCTCTCACAAACAAGCCATTCCAGCACATGCTTCCTCCTGTCTGACAAAGTAGGCCCTTCTTGAGGAAGCTATCAGGGTTCAGCTGCTTGGCTTAGAGGCAGAAAGGGCTCTGTTTGAAGCTCTGCTCAAGCAGGCTCCAGATGTAAATATCCCTCAGTACCAACCCCCACCTCAGCCTCCCTACACCAAACAGCTTTCCTCCAATCAAAACAACACTCAAAAAGGAAGAGGGGTGGTAATAAATAGGAATGTCAAGAATTTACATGGCATTTCCCTTTTGCCCTATAGCTTTCTCTGAAATTCTTAGTGACCCTTAAGAATTCACTAGCAGCTGGCTAGTATCAAATTGCTTTTGATTGCAAATATGATTGCAGCCATGTGAAATTTGAATGACAACTGGAATTTGTTGTAATAGAATTCCATCTCTGTTTTGTTGTTGTTGTTAGGCACTCTTGAATCTGTTCTGAGGAGTGGCTGGTGGATTTGAACCACCAACTTTGTTGTTGAGGTCCAGCGTTTATTTAACTAGAGTAGATGGGTGTTGGTATGTCAAGGATCTGCCCTCCAAGACTTGTGGCTTACTATGCAGTTGGTTCAGTGGATGGTTAAGGGCTTCAGGAAGAAGATGGGCCCCATCTCCAAGCTACACTACAATTGTAGTGGATGGTTAAGGGCTTCAGGAAGAAGATGGGCCCCATCTCCAAGCTACACTACAATTGTAGTGGATGGTTAAGGGCTTCAGGAAGAAGATGGGCCCCATCTCCAAGCTACACTACAATTGTAGATTGGGTCGGCTTTTCCAGTTAATAAAGACAGCCTGAATTCATGGGATAGAAGAGCAGTTAGGTTGTGAGGGTTCTAACTTAATCTATGTTGTGAAGTGCCATCGAGTCACAGCGATCCATAGCGACCCTGTGTAGGGTTTCCGAGGAGCAGCTGGTAAACTTGAACCGCCGACCTTGCACTTCAAACGGCTTTGCAGTCTGGCGCATTAATCTACAGCGCCACACCAGGACTCCAAATTAATCTATAGATGAGAACAAAATCTTGTCCACCTGGTACAGACCTCTTGGACTATAGACTGCGCTCTAACAGATTTATATGTCTGAGGTATGAAGCCAGCTCTTGGAGAAGCAATACTATAAAAACAAATTCACAGAGGGTGTAAATTTGCTAATGGCACAAGCTATAAATCAGTGACTCAAAGATCCAGGATCTGGTATAGAGGTCCATTGTATGCAGAATGGGAGGACAGTATGATTCATTTTCACTCCAAAGTAGCCAAAGATTTCCCCTCCCCTCCTTCCATCAGCCTCTGTCCTGGGAGCTGAGATGCTGCTTATTACAACCTGGTTTGGCACTGGAGGATAAGCACTCAACATCAAGGATGAACCGCAAGATCAGTAGTTCAAACTTACCAGCCACTTCTTGGAAACCCTATACAAATTCACTGAGTTGAAATCAACTCGACAGCACTTGACAACAACAATAAGGCCACAAATACTTCTGAGAACTGCCACATGATCTGTGCTGTGTTTATATTGTCCCCTTAATGTTTTATATCTTAATTCTCTTCAGTGATTGTTAGCTTGAGACTACAGGTTGTATCTTGTCTGTTTCTGGGTACTGGTTATAATTTTGAGTATATCTGACTTGCCCGTTGACTGTTGTTGTTGTTG
>NW_006408750.1:344966-350139 GCF_000296735.1 Chrysochloris asiatica
TCAGATGGATCTTGGCTGAAAGCAGAGAATACCAAAAAGATGTTTACTTGTGCTTTAGTGACTATGCAAGGGCTTTTGATTGTGTGGATCATGACAAGCTATGGACAGCATTGCGAAGTATGAGTGTTCCAGAACACTTAATTGTGCTCATGATGAACCTGTACATAGACCAAAAGGCAGTTGTTTGAACAGAAGACAAGAACACCAAATTGTTTAAAATTAAGAAAGGTGTGCCAAAGAGTAGTATTCTTTCATCATACTTATTCAATCTGTATGCTGAGCAAATAGTCCAAGAAACTGGATTATATGAAGAAAAATGTAGCATCAGGATTGGAGGGAGACTCACTAACAACCTGCAATATGCAAATGATATAACCTTACTTGCTGAATGTGAAAAGGACTTAAAATACTTATTGATGAAGATCAAAAACCACAGCCATCAGTGCATTGGGTTGCACCTCAATATAAAAAAAACAAAAATCCTCACCACTGGACCAAGAAATAGCATCTGTATAAATGGAGAAAAGATTTAAGTTGCCAATGACTTCATTTTACTTGGATCACCCATCAGTACTCATGGAAACAACAGTCAAGAAATCAAACAAAATATTACATTGGGCAAAACTGCTGCACAAGACCTCTTTAAAATGTTGATGAGCAAAGATGTCAATTTGAGGACTAATATGCACCTGATGAAAGCCATGGTATTTTCAATAACCTCGTATGCATGTGAAAGATGGATAGTGAATAAGGAAGACCAGAGAAGAATTGATGCTTTAGAGTTATGGTGTTGGAGGAGAATATTGAAAGTACCATGGACTGCCAAAAAAACAAATCGATCTGTGTTGAAAGAAGTACAGCCAGAGTGCTCCTTGGAAGCCAGGATGTCCAGACTTCATCTTTCATATCTTGGAAATATTGTCAGGAAGGACCAGTCCCTAGAGACATATATCATGTTTGGTAAAGTGGAGGGTTGGAGAAAAAGAGGACGTCCTCCAATAAGATGGATTGGCAAAGTGACAGAATCAATGGGCTCAAATGCATAAAAAATTGTGAGATTGACCCAGGATTGGGCAGCATTTTGTTATGTTGTGCATAGCGTCACTATGAGTCGGTATCAACTCAATGGCACCTAACAACAACAACAAACATAGTAAACCATATGATTATCAGATTCAAAATGGCCAATACCAGTTCATTTCAGTTCACTAATATCTAAGGTATTGATCCTTATGGTTTCCCTTTCATTTTTGACAACTTCCAACTTTCCTAGATTCATAGTTTGTACATTCAATGTTCCAATAATTAATGTATATTTGCAGCTGTTTTGCCTCATTTTGAGTTGTGTCCCATCAGCAAATCAAGTTCCATATTTCTTACTGCTTTCATGCTATTGTGGTCAACACTAGTTTGAACAGGTAGCTCTTAACCAGGGGCATTTTGAGTGCCTTCCAACCTGAGGGGCTCATCTTCTGGTACTATATTTGACAGGGTTCTTCTGCTATTAATAAAGTTTCATTTTTGGTACTACATCTAACAATATTCTGTTTCTTCGTCTCTCATACTTCAGAAATATTGTCAGGAGTGACCAGTCGCTGGAGAAGGATATCATGTTTGGTAAGGTGGAGGGTCAGGGAAAAAGAGGAAGACCCCCAATGAGATGGATTGGCCAAGTGGCAGCATCAATGGACTCAAGCATGGCAACAATAGTGAGGTTGGACCAGGACCAGACAGTGTTTTGTTCTGCAATGCATAAGGTCGCTATGAGTCGGTACCAAGTCGATGGCACCTAACAACAACAACAACAAATTCATAAGGTTTTCAGTGGCTGAATATTCAAAAGTAATCTGTCTCTCCTACTTCCTAGTCCATCTTAATCTGGAAGCCCTGCTGAAACCAGTCCACCATTAGTGATCCTGCTGGGATTTAAAACACAGCTTCCATCATCACAGCAACACACAGGTCACCACAGCATGACCAAGTGACTGTTGAGTGATGGACCCATTGATCCTATTCCCTAAGAATTGCTTGTTTCTACCACTACCATCCGGTATGAGCTCCAAGAATCAAGTTTGTACATTGCAACTCTCTTCCCTGGTTAAAGGAGGAGAACTGCAGACCAGGCTGACCACTTAATTCTCTGTCCTAGGAGTCATGAAGTGGGACACTGGCACACCAACTGGTTTCTGCTAGTTCTCTGAGCAGGGTTAGACGGGCATGTTAAACCAAGAGCTGGAGGTCTCTGTCAGCATCGTCTACTATGTGCATGGAGAATAGAGGAAACAGGTCTGCCAGGAGAAGAGAATAGACCAGATGTGCAGAGAGAGCAGTACTAATGAGTGACACTATGGCCAGACAGCCAAAGGAGGAGGGAGGTCACTGCAGTCGCTGCTGGAGGCTTGCCAGGAATTGTTTCTGCTCCTTTGTGAGGCTCTCTTTGCTTCAGCTAGATTGAATGGGTTCATTCCTTGCAACCAGAGAACCTTGACTAAGTCACATAAGAAATAAATGATCCTTGGGTTGCATTGCAAAATAATTCATCAGTACATCCTTTAGATTATTTTTAAGCTTTACCTTTAAAAAATACCTAGAATATAACCAATTCTTATCACATCCACTCCCCCAATCATCTCTCTTATATTATTGCAACAGCCTCTTAACTGGTCTCCTTTTTTCTAATCTTGCCTTCTTACAGTCTAGTCCCCCACCAAACAACCAGATTATTAGAGTTCTTTCTTTCCCTCCCCTTCCTGTCCTTTCTTGTCCCTTAACTTTCTTTACTTTATTTTCTCATCCTTTCCTGAACAAATTGGTCCTAAAGCCATTAGATGGGACAAAGCAAGGAGAGTGTTGTGGTCCTGAATGAGGTAAAAGAGCCTGAATGGGGTCAGGAGGTGTCTATGGAAAAACTACCTGACATGAAGATAAGGACAAAAGAGGTGAAAGGCATCCAAGGAGGAGCCAGAGAAGGGTGAGGAATGTGTTCAGGTGGTTCAGGCATGGATCCTCAAGTACGAATACAGAACTGAGTGGGGAGAGGAGGGCATTCTGGGAAGGAAAGGCCTGCCATGGGCTGTCAGAACATAAATAAAGTAAGGGTACTTATGCAGAGGGGAGGCATGGCATGTAGGGTCAGAACCCATGCAGGGTAAGAAGGATGCCTATGTAGGTGGGAACTTGAAGGTAGAGGGTGAGGAGGGCATCAATACAGGGAAAGGATTGAGGTTGAAAATTGGTGACATCGGGAGACTTATCTAATCATTAAATAGATTTGGAATAAAGCGAGCTGGTGTTCTTGTTGTCAAAGAATTATGGAAAAGGATAAAACTTGAATAAACTCTAGTGTTAGATTGAAACTGGAGAGATCTGTGTGAACTCATGGTTTTCAATACATAAGTAGATAAGACTCTTGTTAAGTGTCATAGAGTTGGTTCCAACCCATAATAACCCTGTATAAGGTTTCCGAGGAGCGGCTGGGGAGTTTGAACTGCCAACCTTGTGGTTCAAACTGACCTTGCAGTTCAGTGCATTATCCTGCAGTGCAACACTAGGACTTTGGTAGAGTAGATAGGTAGATAGAAAAATGTATCTGTTCACTACCTCTGAGGAGTAGTGACACCTCATTAGCAATGAACACATCTAGCACCCAGATATTTCAATACCATTCTCCATTCATAGGAACTACAACTTTATGGAGAAATGGCTAATATGAGGATTAGGGCAGAGTAAGTACAAGAAGAGCCTGGAACATCTTACTGTACCAGAAAGCAAAATAGTGATTAAAAAAAAAAAAAAATGAAGTGGGAATGTCAACTGATGCAGAAGCCAGCTTGAATGAGCTCCTAATGGTCAAAACTGAGACAGTTTTAACATCAGAATAAGTAATGATAATAAAGGATTGAAATTTATTGACTGAATTCTTGTTGTTAAGTGCCGTCGAGTTGGTTCCAACCCAAAGCGGCCCTGTATATGGTTTCTGAGGAGAAGAGCACAAACAAAATGCAGGACCTTATCCACAAAGGTTGCGATGCTAGAGACAGAGGCAGAGACAGGGTCATGAAGAGGAGGAGCGACTGAGGACTCTAGATTCATGGGAAGAGAGGGACTAAGAGATGGTGGCCAGGAGGCAGACTTGCAGAATGTGCCCTTTGGAGGTATAAATTATTATATATTCCTGAGTGGTTTTTGTTTCATTTTGTTTATATATATATAAAGTTAAAGTGAATAGAGAGAAATACTGTTAACTGATGGTACATGGAGAGGATTGTAATCATTGTAATGAAACAAGGTGTATGTATGATTTGCTGAATGTAAAACTGATGATATGCCCTGTAAACTTTCACTCAATCCTCAATAAAAACCTTAAAAAATAAAAAGGTTAGAGAGGTGGATGGAGTGGTTTCTAGGAGGAGAGGCTAAGCAGGAATGGCAAGAGAGAAAGACTGACTGGTGAACAGTTGGCCAGATAAGGCTTGACCATCTTTTGAGTCGCTTTGGCTATAAAGGGAGGCCTAGCAGAGCAGATTCGCATAGGTGATGGGAAAGGTATGATTTCTTCTTTTCCCCACACTCCCCTGGTGAGGAAAGATGTGACCAGCTCCCACCCTCATCCACCTCCAATGCAGACTCTGCTCTCCAGGAGTTCAGAGTCATGTGGTTGGGGGCCACAACAGTGTGAGTTGGGGGCTGGCTGTATCACTTTGGTGTGCTGCTTTGGTGCCTGGATTCAGGTGGGCTCAGCTCCAGACCTACAAAATCTGCAGAGTCACAAGACCAGCATTTAATCAGTCACACTGTCCTCAGCTCCCCTGTGGTCCTAACAGACACTGAAATCAGCTCCATCAAGGACCCTTATGAACTACTTCTGGATTGAGTACCCCAAACATACATAAACCCTAGGCAAATAGGAATGCTATCTAGGGCCAGGAACAATGCTTTCACATCTCTTCCACAACCACCTCATAAGCTCTTTGATTCACAGGAGCCCACCAGAGTTTTCTCCCCTTCAGGTTCAATAACTGCACTGTGTGTTTTTACAAATACAATAACCCATAATGTCCCAAGACAACAATTTTAGCTCACATAAAGAAACAAGAGAGGGAGAACAAACAAGATGGTGGATCCGGTGGACGTATAGCAGAGAGCTCCGCCAACAACAACACAGAATACCCGA